>NC_135658.1:22093128-22393128 GCF_964188315.1 Podarcis muralis | reverse complement strand
GCCCTGACCACCACTGATTTCGGCCCCCAGAAGTCAAGAAAAGAGGTGTAGTGATCTATGCAAAAGAAAAATTGGTTCCTAAGATGATATTTAAAGATGAACAAGGAAGATACCTGGCGATTGAAGTACAAGTTCAAGGAGAAAAAATTTTGATAGTTGGAATTTACGCACCAAATGAGGGGAAGGCAGAATTCTTTAAGAAGTTGCATGAGACTTTAATGGACTATCTAGACTATAAAATAATAATGATGGGAGACATGAATGGTGTGGTTTCTACAAACATGGATAAGGCACAGAGACAAATAATTTCTAAGGAAGGGAGATTACCAAAGACTTTCTTTGAAATGACTGAAACACTGGACTTGATTGACATCTGGAGAGTAAGGAACCCTCTTGAGAGAGAGGGAACTTTTTTCTCTGAAGCAAAAATGACATGGACAAGAATTGACCAAATTTGGGTAACTAGTAGTATGGCGCCAAGGACAAAAAAGGTAGAAATCTGCCCAAAGACTTGCTCCGACCATAACGCTGTAAAGATGGAGATGAAACTAACAACAACTGGATCCTTTAGATGGAGAATGAATGACACCCTATTTAGAGATGAAGAAATTTACAAGAAGGCCCAAAAAACATTGGAAGATTACTTTGAGATAAACTTAAGAACTGATGTGGAAAAAAGAATAATTTGGGACGCAAGCAAGGCCGTGATGCGAGGTTTCCTAATACAACAAAATTCCATAAAGAGGAAAAAACAGAATGAGAGGAAAGAAAAAATCTTGGAAAAGATGAAAGAAGGCGAAAAGAAATTGAGGTCCAAACCAAAGTCTCATGAGATCTTGAGGGAAATAAAGTATTACCAGATGCAATACATGGAACAGATGAATCAAGAGATAGAATGGAAAATAAAGCAAATGAGACAAAAGACATTTGAATCGGCAGACAAATGTGGGAAACTTCTGTCATGGCAACTGAAAAAAAGGCAAAAACTGAACACTGTGACAAGCTTGGAAATGGACGGAAAGATTATCCACAAACCAAATGAGATAAGTAATTGCTTCCAAAGTTTCTTTAGGAAATTATATGCACAAGGCCCAGTTAACGAACAGGAAATAGAAGAATTTATTAAGAAGTATGGATTACCAAAGATTTCAGAGCAAAGCAAAATGATTTTGAATGAGAAAATAACAGGACAAGAAATAGAGGGTGCCATTCAGAATATGCAATTGGGAAAATCTCCAGGACCAGATGGTTTGACTGCTAGATATTACAAGGCACTGAAGGAATGGTTAGTACAACCATTGAAGGAAATTTGTAATGAAATTTTAGAGGGGGAAAAGGCACCTGAATCGTGGAAAGAAGCTTTTATCTCACTTATACCGAAAACTGAGACTGAAAAGAACCAGGTTAAAAACTACCGCCCTATATCATTACTTAATGTGGATTACAAAATTTTTGCAGACATTTTGGCAAAAAGATTGAAGAGAGTGTTGGTAGGGGAGATTCACAAGGACCAAACTGGCTTTCTCCCAGGGAGACATATGTCAGATAACGTGAGGAACATTATAGATATTTTGGAACTGTTAGAAGTGGATATTAATAAGAAGGCTGTTTTAATTTTTGTGGACGCGGAGAAAGCCTTTGATAATATTTGTTGGAGCTTTATGAAGAAGAATCTCCAAAAGGGATGGGGGTAGGCCAAGGTTTTGAAAACGGTATAGGTGCTATATATTCCAAACAAAAAGCAAAGTTAATTGTAAATAATGTGGTTACGGAAGAAATACCTATAGAAAAAGGAACACGACAGGGATGCCCAATATCCCCTTTACTTTTTATATCAGTCCTGGAGGTTTTGTTAAACATGATTAGAGGGGACCAGTTGGTTAAAGGAGTTCAGGTCGGAGCCAGACATTACAAATTAAGGGCATTTGCAGATGACCTAGTATTGACTTTGCAACAGCCAGATACTAGTACTAAAAGAGTATTAGAACTAATTGAGATATTTGGTCAAGTAGCAGGATTTAAACTGAACAAACAGAAAACTAAAGTGTTGGAGAAAAATCTAACAATGGCTGAAAAAGAGAAGTTTCAGAATGAAACAGGTTTGGTGATAACAAAAAAAGTGAAGTACCTGGGGGTAAACTTGACTTCTAAGAATGTGAACTTATTTAAGGACAATTATGATAAATGTTGGACAGAAGTAAAGAAAGATCTAGAAATATGGTCAAGGTTGAGACTTTCCTTGTTAGGCCGAATTGCTGTCATCAAGATGAATGTATTGCCTAGAATGTTGTTTTTATTTCAGACGTTGCAGATTTTGGACAAGATGGACTGTTTCAAGAAGTGGCAGAAAGACATATCTAAATTTGTCTGGCAGGGCAAAAAGCCCAGAATAAAATTTAAGATTTTAACTGATGCAAAAGACAGAGGGGGGTTTGCCCTGCCGGACTTAAGACTTTACTATGAATCGGCAGCTTTCTGCTGGTTGAAACAATGGCTGCTTCTTGAGAATACAGACATTTTGGATCTGGAAGGGTTTGATAATAGATTTGGTTGGCATGCATATATATGGTATGACAAGGTAAAATTGCATAAAGGCTTTAAAAACCATATTGTTAGGAAAGCATTATTCAATGTTTGGATGAGATACAAAGATCTATTGGAAAGTAAAACTCCCAGGTGGCTATCACCAATGGAAGCTAAAGAGACTAAAAAACTAAATATGGAGTCCAAATGGCCAAAATATTGTGAAATTATAGAACAAGACGGTGAAATAGTCAAACTACAGAGTTATGAGAAATTAAAGTCCAAAGTACGAGACTGGCTGCATTACCTTCAGATAAACGAGGTATTTAAACAGGACAGGAAAATAGGCTTCCAGATGGAGAGGTCAAAACTAGAGACAGAGCTGTTAGAACCCAATACTAAGAACTTGTCAAGAATGTATAACTTGCTGTTGAAATGGAATACACAGGATGAAACGGTGAAATCAGCTATGATTAAATGGGCACAAGACATTGGTCATGACATTATGTTTGCTGACTGGGAACAGTTATGGAACACCGGGGTTAAGTTCACGGCATGTAATGCCTTGAGAGAAAATATAATGAAAATGATCTACAGGTGGTACATGACCCCAGTCGAGCTTGCAAAAATTTACCATTTGCCCAATAACAAATGTTGGAAATGTAACGAGACTGAAGGTACCTTTTATCACCTTTGGTGGACCTGCCCGAAGATTAAAGCCTTTTGGGAAATGATCTATAATGAAATTAAGAAAGTCCTTAAATGGACCTTTCCTAAGAAACCTGAGGCTTTTCTCCTGGGCATGGTCGGCCAACTGGTGTCAAGAAAGGATAGGACGTTTTTTATGTATGCTACTACAGCAGCAAGAATCCTCCTGGCAAAGTATTGGAAGACACAAGAGCTACCCACTCTGGAAGAATGGCAAGCGAAGGTGATCGACTACATGGGACTGGCAGAGATGACTGGCAGAATCCGTGACCAGGGGAGAGAGACAGTGGAAGAAGACTGGAAGAAATTAAAAACTCACTGGGCTTGCTTTGTACCCTCCTTGAGTATTTTTGCCAGGCTGGAATGTGTCCTTGAACTCTGATATTCGCTCCTGCTTGTCTTGATGGAGGATACAGAGAGGAGTGTTTCAGTTTTTGTAGAAACTAGAATACTGGATAGCTCAGTCAGTAGAGCATGAGACTCCATCTCAGGGTTGTGGGTTCCAGCCCCACGTGGGGCAAAAGATTCCTGCGTTGCAAGGGCTTGGACTAGATAGTCCCTTCCAACTATGATTCCATGATCTCTTTTATGTGCGAAGGCAAAATTAAGTGTTCTTTGCTCTGCCATCATTGCTTCTGGCCCTGACCACCACTGATTTCGGGCCCCAGAAAGTTGCTTATAAGCGAATGTGGCCCTTGGGGCTGAAAACAGTTCCCAACCCCTGCTCTAGACAGTGGCAATAGACAAGAGAGGACCCACCACCCTGTCATTTTCATTTTGCAAGTATTCAAGATCAAAAGCAGGCTAAAAGAACCCTCCATTTAAGGAAACTCAATGAAGGCCCAAACGCCCCAAACCCTGGAGCCAACGCTTTGCTGATGTGCAGTTTGGTGCTGAGATCCAGCGCCGAGGGCCTTCTGGCGGTTCCCTCATTGCGAGAAGTGAGGTTACAGGGAACCAGGCAGAGGGCCTTCTCGGTAGTGGCGCCCTCCCTTCAGACGTGAAGTAAATAAGCAGCTATCTTATCTTTAAAAGACATCTGAAGGCGGCCCTGTTTAGGGGAGTTTTTAATATTTAATGCTGTACTGTTTTTAACACTCAATCGAAAGCTGCCCAGAGTGGCTGGGGAAACTCAGCCAGATGGGTGGGGTATAAATAATAAAGAATAATAATTACAGTTATCAGCATACAGTATATATGGGCAGACTCTATTGGTTCAGTGCATCTCTCACTTGCAAAAGCCTTTGTCTAGAAGCACCACCTTTATGCTAAAATAACTAAGAGATGAGAGATATTCATCTCAGCGAAGTATATCTTAAAATAAGAGCATAAATATATGTATATACCACTGCAGCCTTGGCATCGCGCCGGAAGACAAACTGTTCGATGCGCTCTCTCTCTTCAGGTTGTACGACGCACATGGACAGCAACCAGTCCTCACGGCGAGGGACCCAGGTGCCATAGGAAAAGGCCCAACGTACTCTCTCCATAGCAAGACGCTCCAAGGAAGCCACAGCACACCGGAACATATGTTTTAAAACGTCAGTCCAAGGGGTACACACGTGGCGGAATGGGGAGAGAAACGGGAGGCTGACAGAACTCTTGGGCCAGTGAGTTCTGGGTTCAAATCCTCACTCGAGTTAGGATGTTGTGTGAATGACCATCTTTCAGTCTCTCGCAGGGTTGTTGTGAATGCAACATGGATTAAGCCCCTCTCCATGTGAGGTCATTGAAGGAAGGGGCAAGATCAGAATCATATAAATAGAATGATGCTCTGTCTTTTCTCCAGCGTAAACAAACGCCTCCTCTGCCCAGACTGCAATTCTGTAAGCCCCATTCAATTTAATGGGGTTTACTGCCAATCAGGTGTGTTTAGGATTAGGAACTACTGAGGCAAGGGAATAAAGGATTTAAATGCAAATGCATCCCAAAAGTCTTCTCTCAAGGACTGGATTTCAAGTGGGACCCCTTGCAGTTTTCAAAGCCTGCTCCTCTTGGCATTACTTAGAGAGATTGCAGCTGACAATGTGCCAAAATGTACACGAATAGACAAATTGTTTCCCTTCTTTTGCTAGCAATCGAGGCAGGTTTTTTTTAAGGAGAGGGGAGAACGCGTTGCTCTCCTGGGGAGAAATAGCGCTGCTGCTTCCAGGAGGGAACGGGGCTGGCTGGACTCCAACATGCGAAGTGCTGGGCACTGGGCGTAGAGATGCTCTAGCCTATGGCTGCAATTCTTAACCCCACTTACCTGGGAGTAAGCCTCACTGAATTCAACGGGGCTTCCTTCAGAGTATAGGCGTGGTTTAGGATTGCCCCCAAAACTTTTTAAGCCAGGAGACTCCAAGGCTGCAGGAAGCCCCGCTGGACTCAACAGGGCTTGCTTCCGAGTAATCAGGTGAAAAGCACTCCGCGCTGCAGAACTGCAGCAGCAAAACTTGAGGGGGAATGGGGCAAAAAAGTGAAAGCTCCGCAGTGCGCGTGGCTCACTCTCTCCTGTGCTTTGATAAAGGTTCGAAAAAGAGGAGGACGGAGGGAGGTTAGTGAGGGAGAGGAAACGCAGCAGCCAATCGGGAGCCAAACACAAAACACGACAGACCAATCGCCATCTCCCTCCGGAGGGTATATAGAGGTATAACAAGAAAGAAAAGGAGATTGCGCACGGTGCTCATTCTGAGTTCTGCTTTACAGCAGCCGCATGCGTGGCAACACCATTGCATAGAATACGGGGCGAAGCGGGGGGGAGAATCTGCATCTCCACATAGGTTATAGAGCCCTGTCCTATTCTATTTACATTGCTTCCCCCCTCCCCGACGCTCACTTTCAATTGATAACCTGAAGTGTCACTTTGTTTTCATCGAGCTTAGGGCTCTTGGGAGCGGGGGGCGGTCCCCGCTCTTGACAACGTCGGCGGCACCGGCTGTTACGAGGAGGCGGGCTTTGGCGCTTTTTTAGCGACACGGACTTGCGCCACTCACAACACAGGACGCGATCGATGGGCAGCAGGAAGAGCCAATGGGAGGACAGCGTCGGCTTTTGCAGGTGTCGGGTGTCGCGGATGGTCTCGGAGTGGCTGCGCTGGATGCAGGTGGGTGGTTAGCGGCGCGGACCGAGGGGGAAACCATGGAATGGAAGACCTCCGCTGGGTTATAGGAGGCGCGTTCCTAACGAGGGGTGTTAAACTCGCCAGCCTGGCAGCTTGAACTGGGTTGTCTGAGGTAAAAGGGAAAGCGCTATAGAACGGGCCGTGTTTTAGTTTGGCGTCTCTGGTGATGAGCATGCGCGCGGGGCATGCGCAGAACAGCCACTGAAGCTGTTACGTAGCGTGTGCCCTTAGTTGTTCCCAGACGTTCCTCCCAGCTGCGAAGGCGGGGCTTCTATAGACAGTGAGGCGATGATATTCAAGCTGAATGATGCTAGGAATAAGTGCTGCTGTTTCCCGAAGGGCAGTTTTGTTGGCCTTTTGCAGGAAAAGCAGCAGAGAGTTTCAATGATAGTGGATCCCCCCCCCCTTATATGTGGAAGAGGAAAGGCTGTAGCTCAGTGACAGATTTTCTGCTTTGCATTCGGAAGGTCGTGGGTTCAGTCCACAGCATCTCCAGGTAGGGCTTGGAATGTCCTCTGGTTAAAACCCTGGAGAGCTGTTGCTCGTTCTAGCAAGCTAGATGTAACAGTGGCCTGCAGCTTCCTTTGCTCCTAAGTGGCTTACCGATGCCAAGATGTCGTCAGGCATGCTCTGCTTTACCATTGTTAATTAATTTGCTTCACTTCCTTTTGGCCTAAGTGACTCTGCATGTTCTCCTCAACTTTTACAATCACACCCACCCACGACCGATCCGGTACATACACATGCATCTGTAAATGAGGACAGTACTTTATGTGTCTGATGAAGTGAGTTGCAGTACGATCACGGCTTATTCACATTTAACATAGGCAATTTCCAAATCTGTGTGTGTGGCGTGGTGGGGGGGAGAGGGGAAAAAACCTTATCGACATCCCACCCATCATTGTACAGCTTAGGAAAGGGTGCTGAGGTGGAGTCAGTGCAAGCAGCGTTGGAGAACGTTTGGAGGTGCAGTTGGAGATTGAGAGTAGCCTTGGTGATTAAGAAAACATGGCCCCCAAACGCAAGCCAGGCCCCTCTGCTGGTGTGCAACACAAGAAACAACGATTGGTTCCAACACGGCAAGAAAAAGTAGCGGTGCCGGACTGCTTGGGAGATGGCATGTCGGTCTCTAGTGTGGCACGCAAATATGGCTACAGTGAATCGAGCGTCCATGCCATCAAGGTTCGAGAGAGAGAAATCCGTGACATTGTGGCAGCAAGTGCTCCAATAACTGCTCAGGTGACAAGCCAGGTGCACGACAAGGCTTTAGCAAAGACTGAGAAGGCATTAAACTTGTGGCTTGAAGACATGAGCCGCAAACGCGTGCCTACTGATGCCGTGATGTTACGGCAAAAGGCTCTCAGCCTCTATGCACTCTTCAAACCTTCTGCTGAGGATGGGCAGCCTGTGAAGGAATTCAAAGCCAGCCACGGTTGGCTTACTAGTTTTAGGAAGCGCTTCAAACTGGAAAATGTGCACGCAACTGGTGAAGTGTCGGCATCTGCAGACAAAGAGGCAGCAAAAGCCTACCCAAAGCAATTAAAAGAACTGTTAGACGAAAAGGGATACCTTCCTGAGCAAGTTTTTAATGCTGTTGAGACGGGGCTGTTCTGGAAAAAAATGCCTGAGCGGACGTACATCTCCAAATCAGAAAAACAAGCCCCTGGCTTCAAAGCAGCTAACGACCGCGTGACTGTGTTGCTCTGTGGCAGTGCCGCTGGGCATTTAATAAAGCCAGGCTTGCTGTACAGGTCTGCAGTCCCCCGTGTCCTGAAAGGCAAGAACAAAAATCTCCTGCCTGTGTTTTGGCAACCCAATAAAAAGGCTTGGGTGACTGCAGCAACCTTTCTAGATTGGTTCCACAATTGCTTTGCTCCGGAAGTTAAGCGGTACCTTGAAGAGAAACAACTGGACTTTAAGGTGTTGCTGATTGTGGACAATGCTCCTGGTCACCCCGAAGCACTCTGCTTTGCACATAATGATGTTGAAGTTGTCTTTCTCCCGCCCAACACAGCCTCCATCATCCAACCTCTCGACCAAGGTGTGATTCGGTGCTTCAAGGCAACTTACACAAAGCTAACCTTCTCATGGATACGTAACGCTATGGATACTGATCCCAACCTTGACGTCATTGAGTGCTGGAAGTCCTTTAACATGGCCAGTTGCATCACTTACATTAAGCAAGCAGTCGATGCAATCAAGCCCGAATCGGTGAATGCATGCTGGCGCAAGTTGTGGAAAGAATGTGTGGGTGATTTTAAGGGTTTCCCAACCATTGACAATGAAGTGGAACATATTGTCCAGATGGCCAGACAAGTGGGTGGTGATGGCTTTGTTGACCTCACTGAGGAAGAAGTTGAAGAGTTAATTGATGGCCATGGAGGAATGTTGACTGATGAAGAGCTTGAGGAACTGCTAAGATCAAGTACAGAAGATGAAGAGGAGGAGGATGAACAGGATGAGCCAGCAAGTTGGAATCTGCATAAGTTTTCTCAAGTCTTCCAAACAGCAAAACACCTGAATGATTTGATCGCTGAGTTTGACCCCTCTATGGAACGAAGCCTCAAAATCACACAGGGTATCACAGACAGTTTGAGACTGTATCGAGAAATGTTTGAACAGCTCAAGAGACAACAGCGACAGTTGCCAAGCACCATGTTTCTCACAAAAAACGCAGCGGTAGCAAGTGAGCCCACACAATCAACTTCTGAAGCTGAAACAGAGCCAACCACTTTGCCTGTAACTCACAATCTATTGCTCAGGCCTGGCCCATCATCTCCTGGAGCAACCTCAAGCCCTGAAGAGGATGAGGAAGACTAAGCAACACGGTCATTGTGCACAGGTAAATGCTGGTGTGCTTTTTATGGGCCATTTACCTGGTTTTTAAAGGGTTGTATTGACCATATGGTATTCTGGCTTTACATGCTATCCCCAGAATGCAACCCCGTTTAAGATGTGATCATACTGTATGTTCCATGAAAGCTTGTATCATAATACATTTGTTAGGATGGTATTCAACCTTTACTCAGAGTAACAAGTTTGCATAGCGAGCAGAATATTTCCATCATTTCCTGTGGGAACATTTCTAATCCAGGTTTTCTCCCTCCATGCTTTTTGCCTGAAACTGCTGCAGCCAGCCAATCAGCAAAAGCCAAAGAGGAAAAACTGATTTGTCCGATCTCTCTCCTTACCCCCATGGTTTCTGCCCAAAATGGCTACCATTGACCAGCAAAACACAAACAAGTAAGAAAGTAGGCAAATTCTAGCTGTTCGGATATATGAATCAGTTGATTATAAAGCAAGGTTTGGGTATAATTCTTTGGGACCTTCTTTTCCCTCAAAAAAACAAATAAAGCAATGCAGTAATAGTTACAGTTCATACCACAGATTATTTTTATTTTTTTTAGTAACAAAGTCACTTAAAACATTTAAGCCATAAGGAACTTATGGTGGTTACAGTGAAATATATTCAGTGCAAACCAGCATACAATTATCATTCTGTGCATGGATTTCTTCATCACTTGCTTTGAAAGTGTACCCGGAGGCAAGTTACCAATGAGATTCCAACCTGTGATGTATTATTTGGATGACATTTCTAGCTATTTTTATTATTTAAAATATTTATACACCTTTTTCCAATATGGATAAAGATTCCTTGGATCACCACACCTAGCATACCATACCTATGAAGTCATTTGTGGCCAGTAATTTTGTTGTGTGTGTCTAACTTTTATATTATCTCCTTCAGCAATAAGAATAGAGTGCAGAAACCATGGACAACCAATATGATTTCATTAGCACCCCAACTTGCAATGGAATTTCATCTCGTGAGCAGAAAGCCAGCTCCTCGGTGGCTGAAGGCCATGGCCAACAAATCTTAAATGTACTGCAAAGCTTCAGAGATCAAAACAACTTTTTTGACTTCAAAATACTTGTGAAAGATGAAGTTATCCCATGTCACCGTTGCGTATTGGCAGCATGTAGTGACTTTTTCAGGTAAGCCTATTTATGACGTAGTTCTTGTGTGCATAGATATATAGATATAGATATGGATATAAACATGGTGATATATATAAATCACTGTTACATATATGATGTAGTTAATTCATTCTTCTATTCAATTCACAGCCGCCCTATTCAAAGCATAGAAGTAATTTTCATCCTATGTTGAACTTCAAAAGTAGATTAGTAGATCCAGTCAGCTATGAAATGGCTATGAAATCATTTTAAAATTATTTGTTTTTGTTAGATAGCATGACTTCAACCCATTCACTGTGTACAACTTCATATGTAGGTTTCAGGTGGAGATGTGCATTACCATCTGCCTTAAAAGCTATATGCAGCCAATTCAACACAATGCAGAAGGGCATGCACCTCCAGATACCACTTCTGTATGCAAACCGCCTTTGCTGGATGTATTGATTACATTAATCAATAATAAAATAATTTATCTGTAGGAATATTTAATAATTGTTTCTCAATGAGTATTTTTGTTGTTGTTTGGATACTCTATGATGCAACACAGTATAGCATTTCAAATCAAATTGCTTGGCTCATATCCTGTTTGACAGTGTTTAGTATTGAAGATCTCAGAGAAGACATACAAATAATTTTAATTTTATTAAAATACAAAATCAAGCCTAAACAGAACAATCACAGAAAACAGGTACAAGATATTGAAGCAGAAACAAAAACGGGTCTTGATACATCCGGAATACATTCCAGACTTTGGGTACAATAGAAATTACAACATATTTATGAAAACAAGAACACTGTTAACCTGGGTATCCCTTATCTTCCAGGAGGGTGAGCTGCATTTCCATTGAACCTTGGTTTGTGCCCACCTCATGTTGTTGGAACTGCAACTCTCATTGGCTTCTTGGTCAAGGGTGATGGGAGTTATAGCCCAACAGCATCAGGTGGGCTCCACACTGGCTAATTGGATGTACAGAAACAGAAATCCTGTGGCAATACATCATGCTCTTTTACTCACTCTGAGCTTTTAAGAATTTAAAGAGTCTAAGCAATCTGAATCTGAGAGTGGATGTAGCTGTTAAAAGAAAAAAACCAAATCCAAAAATTCCAGTGGACTTGCCTTAGGTAAGCCTGTAGTTTGGATCCTATTCTATGAACTGATCTAATTTGTGTTTTAAGATATACACTCATCATACCTTGATTGGAATGATGCCTGAATTTATCATGCCGAACTATTTAAAAGTAATGAAAGCCTCATAGAAAAACCCTGCTTCTTTTTAAATGTGCTTTATACTCAGTGGCGTAGCGTGGGGGGTGCAGGGGGGGCCGGCCGCACCAGGCGCAACATCTGGGGTTAGGGCAAATCCACGGGTTAGGGGGCGCAAATCCACGGGTTAGGGGGCGCAAATTACTTGCCTTGCCCCGGGTGCTGACAACCCACGCTACGCCGCTGTTTATACTGCATTAGTTTTGCATTTATTCACTCTACAAATAATTTACCTAAAATGTCCAAAAGATGTTTATTGAAAATAGTTCCCTTCACCTTAAGCTGTGTGGTTTTGGTTCTATATTATATTCAGATGGAACAGATATCAGTGATGATTTATTGTGTGTTCATCTTCTGTATTTTAACTGTAGGGCCATGTTTGAAGTTAACATGAAAGAAAGAGATGATGGGAGTGTTACTATTAGTAATTTATCACCCAAGGCAGTGAAGGCATTTCTTGATTATGCCTACACTGGAAGAACAGAGATAACAAACGATAACGTAGAAATGTTATTTCAGCTTTCATCCTTTCTTCAAGTTTCCACTCTTTCGAAAGCTTGCAGTGACTTTCTAATTAAGAACATTGATCTTGTCAACTGTTTGCAGCTATTATCCATTTCCGAAAGTTATGGGTCCACTCAGTTGTTTGACCATACCCTCAAATATGCCCAGCGCCATTTTTCCTTGCTGCTCCAGTCAAATGATTTTCTGGAAATGAATTTCGAGATACTGCTAAAATGTATAGAAGCAGATGAGCTCAACGTCCCAGATGAGGAATCTGTGTTGAAAGCTGCCCTTTGGTGGACGAAACATAACTTGGAAACAAGACAGAAGCATCTTCCCCACTTGATGAAAAAAATACGGTTACATCAGTTATCCGAGGAGACACTGCAGGAAGTATTGCACTCCGAAGAACAACTACTTGAAAGCGCTGGTTGCTTGGTAATAATCAATGAGGCAATTAAAAGTGTGCAAACTTTTAGCGGTTTGTTTCCAGACGCTCGCCCTTCAACAACAGAACAGTACATACTTGTTCACAAAACTGAGGAAGACGGAGTACATCGGCATACGTTTTGTTACAATATTAAAACCGATCAATGGAAAGAACTGATGCACACACACATAACAGATCTGCCAGGATCAAGTTTATCTAGTTATGGTGAAAAGCTATTTATAACTGGCGGATGTGTAGGGAACTGTTTCCGGACAATTAGACTTCATATTGCTGAAACGTATCATGACGCCACTGACCAAACTTGGTGTTATTGTCCAGTGAAGGACAGCTTCTCGTCGGTATCAGCCATGAAGAAGCCAAGGACAATGCATGCATCTGTTGTGACCCTAAATCAACTGTTTGTAATAGGGGGGAAGACGAGGGCATCTAAGGATATCAAAAGTCTTTTGGATGTGGAGGCATACAGTCCTCTCTCTGGGGAATGGAAATCTGTGAGTCCCTTACCAAGAGGTATCTATTATCCAGAAGCAAGTGCATGTCAGAATATAATTTATGTGCTTGGTTCTGAAGTAGAAATTACTGATGCCTTTAACCCATCTCTTGATTGTTTCTTTAAATATAATGCCGCAACTGATCAGTGGTCTGAGCTGGTAGCAGAATTTGGGCAGTTCTTTCACGCCACCTTAATCAAAGCTGTTCCAGTGAACTGCACATTGTACATCTGTGACCTTTCCACCTACAAGGTTTATAGTTTTTGCCCAGAGACATATGTCTGGAAAGGGGAAGGGTCTTTTGAATGTGCTGGTTTTAATGCAGGAGCAGTTGGAATAGAAGATAAAATTTACATCCTCGGTGGAGATTATGCTCCTGATGAAATCACTGATGAAGTACAAGTCTACCATAGCAGTAGGTCTGAATGGGAGGAGGTTTCACCCATGCCAAGAGCCCTAACTGAGTTCTATTGTCAGGTGATTAAGTTTAATAAATATAGGGACCCATGGTTGTTTGCAATAGCAGTGTAGTCCAATATATCAGTTATAAGAAGCTGCACAAGTTTTATGGTTCTGTTTGCTTTTCATTTGCCAAAAAGCCCCATATATTAGAGGCCCAATCTGCTAACATGGTTTGCAGCCACTTTTTATTTTAATAAGGAGCAGGGCTTGATTGAATGTTTGGATATATTCAAACACCTCTTTTTAAATTTCAGTAGCAATCCCCCCCCCCAAAAGGGATTAACCACATATAGAATCAGAACCTTTGTGAACTCAGGAGTAATGTAGATGACGTGAGGGGTTTTTTCCCCTTTCCCCCAGTCAACCCTACAATATGTTGAAAAGCAATTTATTTGGGGTCAACTGGTCAAAGAAAAAAAAATCAAAAATTACATTGAGCCTAGGAAGCAGTTTACATCCTGGCCCAAGTTTTCAGATTAATGCACTTTTAGGGCCAAAGTACGAGTAACCAGAACCAATAATAGTTTTGCCAGTAGGAAAAAATGGAGTTAAAAGTTGAAGTTTTCCATAATATGTAGTAAAGTAAAATAGGCTGAATTTAGTTGCTTTCTGGATGTTGGCTTAACTGTTTACCAGGGAGCACACCCCATTGAACTCAGTGGGGTGGGCTTCTGAGTAAAAATGTGTAGGCTTGCTGTAAGTTACTCAATTCTGTATTTTTTAAAGCTTAATTTAGCATTTTTCTCTATTAGATATTAAATAAAATGTCAACTATTTTGATAGGAACATTGCACACAATAATTTTCACAAAAAACTTTTATTAACTTGGGCTGCAATACTCTGTTCACCTGGGAGTATGTTCATTGAACTCATAGGACTTACTTTTGAGTAGGCAAAGAACTGCACTCACTGAGACTAAAATGGCTTAAGCAAAGACAGTAGTGGATTCAGTTGAGTATTCAATATCTCAAGTGGTGTAGCTTGTTGATGTTACTAATAGGTCCTAAGTTGGTCTGTCATTTCAATGCTGTTGGCTGTGCTTTTCTCTTTATGATAGCCGTAGGTAACAGACACAGCCCAAGGAAGTACCTTTATGCTTATGCTTGTGGTAGCAAGTGTGCAGTAAAGTTTTTATTTCCTTTGTCCAAAACAATATAGGAATGTTTTACTTGTGCTTATTGCATCGGGTTATATCTCATCAGTCTGGTGTAAAATCATAGAGGGGTTATAATAGATCAGTGTAATTGTATTTCCCCAACTTGAATGCCTCCATATCTTTTGGGACTACAGCTCACATCATCCCTGATCATTGCCCATGCTGACTAGGGATGATGGGAGTTTGGATCCCAAAATCTCTGAAGAACACCAGATTGGGGAAGGTGGCCAAAATTTATATTTATTTAAAATTAAGTTTCATTTCCTGTGTAAATTTACTTGTGAATAGGTACATTTGAATTCAGTGAGATTTACTCCAGAGTGAACATGTTAAGGATTATACTGCACATCTTGTATTTTTGAGGCAGTATCTTTCATGACTGTTTGGATCCTAATTTTGCATTTCCTCATTCTTCCTTAAATTGTAACTGGGTTGATGATCTGTATAAAGCTGATTAAGGGCATGCCAGTTGCACATGCCTACTTCTGTCATCCATCTCATGTACTTACAACACATTAGATATAAGAGAAGGATATAGCTAGTTTTCTAAGGCTGCATTTCTATGCATGCTCAGTGGGGCTTAACTCCTGAGTAAGCATTTTGTAAGATGCGTTTGCTTAACATCTTGCAAAAGCTAGACCACAAAACACAAACTAGAGGCCAAAATATTAATTGTACAAATGCACTTTTAAGGAGTATGTATTATCTAGTAGTCTTACCTGATAGTGGCTGGGATCCAAAGAGGTGTTTTAGACATGCCCAAGAACTTGGGCAAGTCTAGTGGAATTTTTACTTCCCTCCAACCTTTGAAGATCAAGATCTTCATGACATATCAAACTGCTTTAGAAAGTCCTCTTCACTCAAGTTTCAAAAGTAATTTGCTGTACCCCATGGGGAGATGTATTGTTCAAGAAACACAATCACTAGGGTATGCTGGACATGAGAAACTAGTGTTCGGATCCCAGCCTACATTATAATGTAGAAAGAAGTTGCATGCCAACGTATATGAATTTATTTGCACTAAAAATGTAACCACACCAAAACAGTTCTATTATTCTGGTATTATATTATCAGTAAAGGTAAAATATGGCATGACCTAATGAACATTTAATATATGTAATTTCTTCCTGTGGTCAGCTAATTGATTGAACTATTTGCTAACTGGTCACTAGTTCAATAGATATTATTTTGCAATTACTGTATCACAAATGTCAGTGTCAAAATGTATTGCATTGTTTTTATACATTGTGTTTTTTATTTTCACTTTTACACTCCTCTGCCTAGTCCACTGGAGCAATCTTCAGTGCGAGAAGGCACCTATGGCCAAGTCTGCTACCTATAAAGGTATTGGAATCAGAACAGCCAATCTAGTTCTCCTTGTTGTAAAAATGTTAACGGAAACTTTGGTATTACCCTGAGGAAAAGGGTTAGATAAGGCAGAAAAAATGATGATTGCTAAATAACTGACATTCAAAGTAAGAGATTTTGCTGTAGCACATAGTACGGGAAAGGGCACATCTACACAAAGTGGTGTGAATCATGTTCTATTATTATAGCTTTCCTCAAAGCACCCTAGCAATTGTAATCTATTCCCCACACCCGGAAAAAAAAATATTTAGTCCCAGGGCTCAGTGATTTGGAGAGCTGTCACACAAAAAATTATTCCACTTGGGCACATTCCAGCTCCCCATCTACAGTCCTTGGAGGAGGTGGGACTGTTATCCTTCTCCCTTGTGGCACCTGAAGTGAGGGGTCCCCGTCAGCCCACCCCCTCAATTTGGGACATGTATTACCATCCTGAAGACGAAGGCTGAGGATCAGTCCCTTCCAGCTAGCTCACCTGCTGCAAAGGTGCCTGTTGCTCCTCCTTGAACACTACTCATCAGTGGTAGAGAATGGCCACCACACCTGAGAGTTGAGCACTACATGTTGCTAGGCACTCCTCCTTGCTCCCAGAGTACTAGCTGCTACCTTTCTGCTGCTGCTCCGAGTCTTCTACATCTGAGGTACTTTTACTCCACCCAGTTTTTGAGGTTGGGTGAGGGTGTTTCTAGGGTCCAGAGCAAAATTGTTGAACTTCCTGCAATTTCCTGCTGCCACATTGGATTCTGCTCCTCCTCTTGGAGCTTCCTCCTGGATCATCTGAATCACAGTTGCCTTCACTTTTTGCCAGAGGAAATGGCCCCACAGGTGTCTCTGGGGTTCACTTTAGCATCATTACTCTCGGTGGGATCCTAGGCACCTTCCATTTTGAGGCAGGAAGGTGTGGGGGAAGGCTTTATTTTGACACAGGAGTGTTCTTGGTCATTTGACTATAATTATCCCCAAAATCCCTGAAGGAAGTGACGTCCCTGGTTAGCCGTTGATATGCAGAAGGAAATAATCTTTAAAGTATTTGTAACTGTGCTACAAGCTACTTGAAGTGACAGAAGTATGTCTGTACCTGTGTGAGTGCTGGAATGTTCATTAATCTGCAGAATAAAAACACTGAGCAATTGAACTAGTATGTTAGGCTTCTGCTCTATCTCACAATGAAGAACCACCTCCATATACCTAAATTTAGCATTTTCCTTACAATGAAGAATGAATGCTGCAGAGATTTCCTTCTGAATAAATGATTAAGCTCGTTTTAACACGTACCTGAAAGTAAGTTCAGTTGTAATCAAAACTTTTAAGAAAATGTATTTGGGATTGGGGTGTAAAACTCAAAGGTGAGAAATAGTTATGATCAATGTTCAAAAGAATAATATAAGCTCTGGAAGTCTCAGAAATGTTGCCTGGTGGCATTCCCACTTCTTGGCCCCAAATGGAGTGTGAAAGATCTACATTAAAACCCTAGGAAAGCTATAGAACCATCAAAACAAGTATGAACTTCCTATTTAACGCCCAGGACCAGTATAAGGAAACAGCCACTGCCACTCCCTCTGTTTGCTCACCCTCTATCTCTGGCCTGCACTGAGTGAAGTGATAGTGTTGATCACTTATAAAATGCTTTTCAACCCTTAGGTAAAGGTAAAGGGACCCCTGACAGTTAAGTCCAGTCGCGGACGACTCTGGGGTTGCGGCACTCATCTCGCTTTACTGGCCAAGGGAGCCGGCGTTTGTCCGCATACTAAGCCACTTCTGGCGAACCAGAGCAGTGCACGGAAACGCCGTTTACCTTCCCGCCTGGAGCGGTACCTATTTATCTACTTGCGCTTTGATGTGCCTTCAAACTGCTAGGCTGGCAGGGGCAGGGACCAAGCAATGGGAGCTCACCCCGTTGCGGGGATTCAAACTGCCAACCTTCTGATCGGTAAGCCCAAGGCTCTGTGGTTTAGACCACAGCGCCACCCGCATCCCATTTTCAATCCTTGGTATACTGTTAAAATCAGACTTTCCTGCCTCCTCCCTCTGAGGGGGTGGGTCTACCAACCCCTTGCTTCCCTTGCTTTGCACAAGGTTGCTGTCAGGGTAAGGAGGGCTGGGGCAGGATGAAATAGAGGAAGAAGGAAGGAATTGTGGCTGCTCTTTACAGAGAATTCTGCACTTGTTCATCCTCCCTCTTTCTGGTGTTTTTTTCTGGAGGATGTGACTTGCAGAACCCTGGGCCTGCTGCTACTACCTTGCCCACAGTAAGGGTGGGGGACTGCAAGATGATGTTGTCTTCCCAGCTCGTAGCCACCACATCGGAAAGCTGCCAAGTCAGACCTTTGGCCCACCTTCCTCAGCACTGTCAACAGCTCTCCAGAGTTTCAAGAAGAAAGCCCTCCAGATTCTACCTGGGATTGAACTTGGGACCTCCTGCATTGCAAGACAGATACTCTTTCCTGTCTCCTCCATGCTCCTGCCACTACCCTCCCGAATTGAGTGATCGTTTACACACGCGCAAACTGAACATCCAAACACGGCGCATGCATGCTGCAAAGGTTTGGGACTTCTCCATTGCCGAGGATCGAGGATCGTAGGAGGCAAATGCAATCAGCCAGTACGGGATGGGGTGTGCATGCTGCAATGGAAGCAGATGTGCGCAGGGAAATGCAAACACCAGCAACAACTGGTTACTTTGTAAACTACGAATGTAGTGTACACAAATATTTGCACCCAATAAGTCATCCTGAAGCTTTTTTTTATTTTTTAAATGCTGTTAATTTATAAAGTATGTTTATAATTTATAAAGCTCTTTGGAGCTGCAGAATTGGGGATCGCATCCAACCCTCCCAGCTGCGCCGCTCAGGTAGGCGGTAACGCAGCGGGCAGGGGTGCGCAACTTGCGCGCGCTCTGAGGTGATCCAATCCTGTCCAGAGCGGTATCCCAAAAATCACAAACGGGATCCACCGCCCTTTGCCCGCCCTTTTCCGTCTCGGTGAGGAGTGACACGGGCGAAGACCGACTCCTCCTCTCCGACCCTTCATAATCTGGAACCAACCTCTGCGCCCGTACCTAGGAAAGGCCCGCCGACTTCCCTCCCTCCTCCTCAACCCGCTGCCTCGCCTGCGCCCCCTCACCCGCCCTTTCTCCCTCTCCTCGGAAGGCGCCGCGAAAAGAACCGCCTCTTTTCGTCTCCTCCACCAATGACGGAAGCCATGCTCGTTGACAAGCTGCCGCCGCGACCAATAGGCGGGAGACGGGTCAGAACGCGAGAGAGAGCGAGCGAGCGAGCGGGTGGGGGCGTGGCGGGCATAGTTGCGCGAGTTGGGGAAAGGAGGCGGTTGGAACCGTTGGGGAGCGCGAGCGGGTGGCGAGCGCGCGGCGCCGTCCAATCGGAGCGCCGCGTGGATGGGTGAGTGACAGGCGGCCTCGCCGGCGGCCGCGGCAGGCGGGTGGGGGTGGGTCAAAAGGCCGGCTGTTCGGAAGGGGGAGCGGTGCGCGCAGGTGAGTCGCTCTTGCGCTGCTGAGGGAAGGAGGGAGGGAGGAAGGAAGGGGAGGAGCCGCGTCCGCCTGTGAGGGAGCGCCGGGGTAGATCCCAGTTCCCTGGCTATGGTGTGTGTGTGTGTGTGTATGTGTGGGGGGGGGGAGCTCGGCTCTTTTCCTCCGCCTTCTCCCACCCCTGCCTCGGTTCACGCGCCGCCGCTGTTTCCCTCACGGGCTTCCTTCCCCTCTTCCGCCATCGCGTGGCGTGGCCGGGGGGCGCCAGGTGCGCAGCCTCCCCGCGCCCCACCCGTTTTCCCGTGGATAATATTCGCCGACGACGACGCTTCGTAACATCTCCACACGTTCAAATTCAAAGCGGGGTGTGTGTGTGTCTTGTGTGAAGGTGAACCGCGGCGGCCCCTCATTTTCCTCGTCCACCGAAGGAGCCCCGAGAATGGGCCGCGCCGGTCCTGGTGAGGGATGCTGCCGTCGCTATTGTCGTTGTGTTTTTGCTGTTTTGTTGGATTTAAATCCCCATTCTTTCTACCAGAGCCGTTGGAGTGGCGTGCGACGTGTATAAAACACAGTGGCTGCACCAAGGACTGCCTACTCGAAAGCTAAAGCAACAGCCCCGCTGGAGAGCAAGAGTTCACTTCCTAGGGCAGCTGGGGAGGGTTGCCCTCTGATACCTTATCTGCTTCTTTCATCTTCCTGTTCCTCCCCCATATTCCTTTTTCGAATTATCCCTACATAGGTAAAGGTACCCCTGCCCGTACGGGCCAGTCTTGACAGACTCTAGGGTTGTGCGCCCATCTCACTCAAGAGGCCGGGGACCAGCGTTGTCCGGAGACACTCCGGGTCACGTGGCCAGCGTGACATCGCTGCTCTGGCGAGCCAGAGCCGCACACGGAAACGCCGTTTACCTTCCCGCTAGTAAGTGGGATATTTATCTACTTGCACCCGGGGGTGCTTTCGAACTGCTAGGTTGGCAGGCGCTGGGACCGAGCAACGGGAGCGCACCCCGCCGCGGGGATTCGAACTGCCGACCTTTAGATCGGCAAGTATCCCTACATACCTGTTTGTAAATTGCTGCAAGATGGGAAATTGCACAATAATTTCTGGGCCAAACTCTCACCCACAGTGCTTGTTTTCTCTTTACAATTAGTTTTTTTTTTTTAAGGGTGTCCTTTAAAAGTAGATTGAAACTTAGTGGTTGCATCACAAGTTTATGGAGAAAGTTGGCCATTAGGGCTATGTTGAGGTGGCGACTTCCTGATCAATGGCACCCAGAGTTAATTTTCAAAACATCCTCCTCTGGGCACCCTGTTCCAATCATACAAAGGCGCTCTGTTGCTCAACAACTTTGGCTGGCTGCTCCCCCTGAAAAAAGGTGGTCAAGTTCCAGCATCTCTTTTTTATATAGAAAAAAAGCCACTTTATAAGTGTCATGCAGTCAGCTAACATAGGAAACAGGCAGCATTGATCTCAGTGGGACTTCTTGAGTGCGGTTAGGATTGTGCTGGACATGATATGAACATAAGCTGATCAAAGCCCAGGCATTGTATGGTGAAGAAGGGTAGTTCGTACAGGATGGGTGTTGTGCTTTCTCTTCCCCTTCAGACACTTTAAATATATATAATGTACTTTCCCCATCTGTCTGATCATATTCACAACATAGGATAGTATTGCTGGTCACCTGTTATTCAGTGTTCTTCACAACAGTATCAGCTGCAGCCCTTACTGCCTCTTGTAATCATGTGGAGAGTAAATTAACTCATAGAGAAGAAAAACCTGCCTGGTTCTGTTTACAAAGAAGTCTGTGTGATGTAGTTAACACTGAAGGTGCATGGACAAGGTGCAGACCTTTGCCACAATGCACTCCTGAAATCATATGGAACCACTAGATTCTCCTGCCCAGTCAGGCATTCTCCTGCAGCTGATGACCTTCAGGGCTACATTCCTTTGGGGTAATTGGCTGAGTGGTTTATATGTGGGTGAAGGATAGAGCTGGAGCCCAAAGTAGGCAAGGTACCACACTTCTCTCTCACTGTTAGCCCCATTTACCACCTTCTTGCTAGCCACATTAAATGAGGCTAAGAGGTACAGACTGCTCATCCCTCTTCTAGATGTCTGGGGGGGGGGGGAAATAATTCAACCTCCAGTTCAATTTACGATTTGACCAGGGCAATCTGAGATGCAATCCAAAATGGATCCATGAATTACACTTTCCCTAAACCCAAGGTTAAAATCTGGGATTGCCAGACTTCATTGACATCATCAGTTTATTTTCAGGTTTCTGTGATGCATCCCTCTGTAAGTGTACAGGATAAATTATTGGTATTTGCACACTGATCAATAGACTATTGGTAGTGGGATAAAGGTAAACTGTGAAGATTATGGTTGGATCTTGCAGCATAAACAAGTTGGAAATAAAACTTGTTGATGACATTCAATATTGACAGGTGGACTATACTAGAAAAGGAACACCAGATATATTTACAGAACATTGTGTTCTATATTAGCTGTTGCTACCCAGGAGAGAGGTGCTGGAATTGCTGTGGACAGCTCCTTGGAAAGATGTAAAGCTTTTACATAATGTGTGTACAGACTTTTCAGTTTTCATTGGCTGTTGTAGATCTGGAAAAGGTACTTTTTGGTTTTGAGGAAAGGCTGTGAAGTCAGTCTTTAGTTTTGCAATTAAAGAGAGGATAGACTGAAGAACATGAATGGATAGAAAAAAGATTGAGGCAGCCAAAACTATGCACAGTATTCTAAATGCATTTGTGCAAGAGATTTGTATAACAGCATTACATTGGCAGTTTTATTTTCAGTTCCTTTCCTAATGATCCCTAGCATGGAATTTGTCTTTTTCACAGCTGCTGCACAATAGATCTACATCTTCGAACTATCCACTATGACACCAAGGTCTTGTGATAGAAAATTCATGATAGAAAATGGAATACAAGGAGCTGAATTTGGGGCAGGGGGTGGAATTCTAAGAAGCTTCAACAGGATGTGGAAATAGCTCATCTCTCTATATGCAGCATCTGTCTCTGCTTATGAATTAACCTCTCTTAATTTCTAAAAATCAAAAGCATGGGTGGTATTATTTTTTTGAAGAAAGCATAACAATACCAGGAGAAAGGTTTTATAAATTTAAAAATAAAAGCTTTTCCCATAGAACATTTGGTCCTTAGCTTTTAAACATATTTTTCTTCTCAGTGATTGTCAAAATGGGAAAGAGCTTTTAAGAAGCAAACTTGAATTGTACAGTCACACAAATGTACACATTTCAGTGCAGGCTATTGCCACATTTGCAACTGGCATATGGAAGTTAAGAACAGTAGAATAACCTTTTGGGATAAAGCCAAAGAACCATGTAGTCCAGCATCTTGTTTTCTACAGTGTTTTACCAAGTGCTTCTGGGAAGCCCAAAACCAGGTAATGAAGGCAATGGACTTTCCCTACTGTCCCCAAACCAGGTATTTATATACCACAGCAAATGGTATTTAAAAGTAAGCTACCTGGAAGTTTCCCTTAGCTGTTGTGGTAAATAAGCAATTGATAAACCTATCATTGATATTGACTAATCCTCCTTTAAAGGCATCTAGGCCAGTAAGCATTGCCACATCTTGTGAAACCTGGCGGCTTTTGCGTTCTATAAAAACTGGATACCTCAAAGATTCACATTAGACAATTGATTGCCTGATGTCTTTCAAGTACTATCTCTTTTTTACGGATAGCACCCACTAACACTGGTTTCGAAGAGAAACCAATAGTATCTTCCATGCTATCTCAATAAATATTATTAAGCAATTGGTTGTCTTGTCTAAACCTCTGAGGTTTCCTCCCCTTTTGTTCCTTTATTGGATGCTTTTATTTTTATTTAATTGAGCTGATTTTAGTTCATTGGTTAAAATTCAGTCTTTGCATATTTCTCGATGACATTTACTTTCTTGGCTCTTTGCATTTATGAAAGATAAGAGGAAAAGCTGAACTACTGAAACAAGATCTCACTGCAGGAACAAGCTGAATTGTGAGGTGATTGTTAAGGAACATAGCAAATCACTAATCTCTTGTCTGCTACAGGAAGAAGTACATTGAAAGCTGAAGAAGATGAAACAGCTAAAAAGGAAAAGGAAAAGCAATTTTAGTGTTCAGGAAACTCAAACGCTACTTAAAGAAATCCGAAAAAGGAGAGAAGTGCTTTTTTCTAAACAATTAAATACAACCATTAATGAGATGAAGCGGAAGGCTTGGGAGGAAATAGCAGAATGTGTTAATGCTGTTGGTGAAGGAGAGCAAAGGACAGGGACAGAAGTCAAAAGGCGATACCTCGATTGGAGGGCCCTTATGAAACGGAAGCGACTTAATACCAACATAAAGCTTGTGGGTGCTGGCTTTCACCTTCCATCATCTGATTTGGATGATTCTCTCAACGAAGATATTGATGAGAAAATTGGGTTTCCAATTGAAGCTGGTTTTGAATGGCAGAATATTACAGACTTCAGAGAAGCAGGTGGATCATTAACAGAAATAAAAGTGGAAGAAGAGGAGGAGGATCCACAGAGTTTTGAAGTAAGTAGTTCCTGCATGGTAAGTATATTTTATTTGTATGCTTTCCTTCTGTAAAATTTCCTAGCTCAGCTACTGTATAATTTCCAATCCTTAGTGACAACTCACTCTGTTGTCTCCTAGATTTGAAGCGAAATCACCTTTACAGAGCAATACTAAAATAAGGTTACCAGACGTCCCTGTTCCCAGGGACAGTCCCTGGATTTACAAATCAGTCCCCATACAAAATCCATTGAAGTTGAAAAGTGTCCCTGGATTCATTGAAAAAAATCTGGTAACCTTATACTAAAAGCTGACTGAAGGCCCACTGATGGGTCATTGCAAGCAGTGTAAGTGTCACTCAAAGGCCTGCTGGCAGGATGGCATTTATGGTGTTGGAGCCCCCATGAGGAAAGCTCTGCAGGCATAGACGTTATGCCAACAGTCTTATGCCAGTGGTGAGACCACAAGAGGGCAAGTCAGGGTAGCTAAAGAGCTGCAATATCTTCAGACCTCTTGTCCCTTAGACCTGTCCCTAAAAAGGGACAGCAAGTTTAGGAAGTAGCAGAACACCACAACGACCCACCCCAAGATAGAATTGCTCTGTCCATTGCTCAGTCTGCACAAAGTTTGGATAACAAACATGTAAGTGAGATCTTAATGTGCTCTTCCAAAGGCTCACAAAAAGCTTAGTCTGAGGGCCTCTCTCAGAAGCTATAAAGTTTGTCTTGCCTTTCCTACAGCTGATAGGTGTATCTTTACCTAGTGCAGAACATCATTAAATTGCTAATTGATTTTCTTAGTTTCCTATTGAGGAAGAAGAGGAGATTCTGTCCTCAGTGTTGCCAGATTCTAAAAAGGAAAGTGACCTTCCTGATTTCACTCACATCGAAGAGTTTGGAAATCTAAGCTCTGCTCAAGCTAGGCTGGCCTATGAAGATTCTCATCTGCTGATTAGCCTTGAAAAACAGAAGCTGGAGTTAGAGAAACAGCGACTGGATATCGAAGCAGAACGCCTGCAAGTGGAGAAGGAGCGCCTGCAGATCGAAAAAGAGCGGTTACGACACATTGACCTGGAGCATGAGAGGCTTCAACTGGAAAAGGAGAGATTACAAATAGAGCGAGAGAAACTGAGGCTTGCGGCTTTGCATGCTGAGAAACCTGTGCTGGAAAATGACCCCAGCCAGTCAGAAAAACCTGCCTTGCAACCTCTGGATCTAGAAACTGAAAAACTAAAAATTGAAAAGGAGCGCTTACAGCTCGAGAAGGAGAGGCTGCAGTTCTTGAAGTTTGAATCAGAGAAATTGCAAATCGAAAAAGAACGTTTGCAAGTGGAGAAGGAGCGCCTTCGAATTCAGAGGGAAGGGCACCTGCAATGAACTTGGAGAAACCATGATTAACAATGCTGTGCTTTGTTTGTTCTTCCCCCCTTTTTTCTGTTTGAAAGGGTAGCTTGGTTTCAGTAAAAGTGTTGGATAGTCTGGTTGTCAAAGCATTTCACCATCCAAGAGAATCCTGCTTTCCGTTGCTTTGGTACTGTGATGCTTACATCTTGACAGTACTTCTTTTTCTGTTGCCAGAGTTGAACATTAATGTGTTCAAGTTTAAAAGAAGCTAAGGAATGGTGCTCAGTAAGTCAGTGTGCCTGTGTAAATGGAGCTTATGTGTGAAATTGCATTTCAGTGTAAGAGAAGTGTTAAATGTCCTCTTGCATTCTCTGTTGTATAGATTTGCCTCCACATTAAGCATCAAGGCTTAGCTGTATCCTGTCCTTCTTAAGAGTGTTATTCTAAATCCATAGGAGCTTTCAACACAAATTTGCATTTGATCTAAAGGAATGAGATTAAAAGTAGGCCTTCTGCTTTACATAGTGTTAACCATGAAAGTAATGCCTTTAAAACGAGGTGTATTCTTCTCTAGAGAAATGTTGAAAGGTCAGACTTTGAGGCTCTCAGTAGTTTTCCTACTCAACTATGTTTGTTAGTAGAAAAAAGAATAAATGAAGCTTCATGTATGAAAACACAGATTTCACCATTTATTTCCAAGCCAGACTTTAGAACCTCTGGCTTCTGTAGATAGCTTTGGTGGCCCACTTTGACATTGAAGTGTTTGAGCAGAAATATATCTTGTGGGATTTACATAGATTATTTGTACATGTCAGTTTATTTATATCACTATGTAATTACTTTTATTTTGCAAATAAAAGTGTTATTTTTTCTTACTGAAATAAGCGTGTGACTCTACAGTGGGAGGACAATTGGGTGTGTTGCAGATTAATCTATTCCCCGTTAATCAAATCATTTTAAAGAATCAAGGCTTTGAGTCTTGGTAATATTAAAGTTCATCTACTTCATCTGGCTGGTGCTTGGCCAGTACCAAAACACAAGCAAACCTGCATAGTTTGTTTGACAGCTGGATGAGGAATGGAACAGAGGCAGTGTGCTTTTCACTGTTGCTTCTGCCATCTGTATTCCTGGCCTTCAGCTGATGAGTCAGAAAGCACTAGTGGGTCATAATCTGATCCAAGGTGCGTCACAACAGGCGCACTATCACCATGTCAAGAGATTAAGAAATGGGTCTTCAAATAGACATTTGGGTTAAAAGTGGGTCCCAGGTGAAGGCAACAAGAATTGGACTAATCAGTCAAAGTTGTATGTCTTGGGTATTACCAAATAAAATCATACTTCAGTATATGAAGCCACCTATCCTGGTGTTCCCATATGTAACTGAAGTTTTCCAAGTGGCAACAAATTTCGTTGGTTTAGCAATCCTCTTCAAAACCTTAAGATGATGGGCTCTTTTTTTCTGAGGCAGCTTAGATCTGTGTTGATGGGAGCTCTGGTAGGTGCAACCAACATTAGTTTACTTTGGGTAAGTTTATATCCAAACAAAAAAACCCATGACTGCTCACAGGTAACAGGGTGGTGTTAAAGGAATGTAGTACTTCGTTGCTGTCACTGAGCAACGAGAAAGATGTGCCCATACCCTTACTAGCTGGAGATTGCTGGAGTGACACACAATTGGTGAATGACAAGCTGCACACACAGGCAACATTTCACCAGTTGTGCACTGAGATGGTGCTACTCTGCCTTCCAGCAATGCATGCTGGAATAGGGGTATTGTAAAGGGGTTCCTCTGCCCCTCGGTTGTTACTTGGTGTGACAGCTTATTACACCACTCTTCCATGAACTACCACTGTTGTCTTGAGTGCCTTTGCTGCTCATTGAACTCGCTTTAATTCCTTGAGTAACTGGGCTGTGGTATACTGTGCCTGGTTTCCATTTCCCACCCCACCCTATAATTGTACTATTCAATCATTAGTCAGTTGGATCGTAAGGCGTAGAGTTGCCAATTCATTTCATGCTGTGTAATGCAATGCTTTAAAGTCTGTAATTACATTACACAAGGCTTATGATCCATCCTGAGATAGCTTGCTCTTGATGGATAGCACCATCAAGGAGAGCAGAAGAGCTAGAATGAGATGGGGAAAGAGTACAATTTTAATTTGACTCTTCTGTTTAGGAGTTTGAACACTGCTTTTCAGTGGGATAGTTATCTGCTGGATAAGAAGATTAAGGGAATAAGAACTACCAGAGTTTCACACTCTAAAAGTTAATTTAGCTGTTTTAAAGTTCTAGTTAAGAGTGCTGTTAGGTGATCATTTTCACAAATGAAAATCCATGTTTAATAGAAACTCAATTCATTCTGTCACAAACAAGCCATATAATCCAAGCTGGGGATCATCATACACTTTCAACCTGATTGCAACAGTCTCCCATTTGGAGTGGTGGTTCAGATAAATAATCTGGCCGTGAAGTGGCCATTCAATGAGGCTTGTGCATAGGCTTCTGGTCCTTTGTAGTAGTTTGGGCATTTCCACTGATGTTTACATTGGATCCTGCTGATTGCCATTACTTGGTTTTCAAATGAGTGGTACGGGGTGAGTTTACAGCATAATTTCTATGGTAACAGAATATATCCTTACCAGTAGAATGATGGAAACATCTGTCTCTAGGCATGGATGGATGGATCTCTGCACCTTGTTTTCTCTTACCACCCTAGGCAAATTATTAAGTGGTGGATTTCCCAGGGCATGATAAACCCAGCAATGACTTAAAGGCAAACAGAGTTCGAGCCCATGAAGAACTAAGGCCTTATATGAGTAATAATTTGCCAATAGTTATAACTACCATGGTGGATGGGATATTCAGTGATGCCCAGATATTTTCATATATGGACACTGGCAATTATATGCCACCAGTTATCAATGGAAGCCAGTGTGGTGTAATGGATAGAGTGAAAGCTGAGATGCCACTGAGACTTGTGTTTTGTGGCTCAGAAATTTTGATTTCAGGGGCTTTTACCATTTAAACAGGTGAACATTGATTATTCTCTGACTCCAAGCTGGAGAAAAATGCAGTTCCTTCTCTCTCTAATATACTCATCACACAATTCCTTCTATTCACCATCCAGACACCCATATCCCAAGATTGATGCTCCGGCATAGTATGTGGGAAACAGCAAAAAGGAGGGAGTTCTCTGTACCTTGCAGGTGCCCAACTGAGAAACAACTTTCCTTCTTTCCTTTCTCCCAGAACAATAGCAAAGCAAGAGGGTGGGAGGGAAAAAGAAAGAAGTTTTAAAGTCCATCAGACTGTGGGGTCTGTTGGCTTGGCAGGGTCCAAATTGATTTAGATTGTATAGGCTTATGTTGAGCTGTTTCCCCATTTTTTGAGGTGGGTAATATCTTGGTTTACTCTGAGCCATTCTTCAACATGGGAGCCCACCTATTACTTACAGAAACATGAAACATGAATCTCTATTTGTGAACTTGGACTAGTTGCTTTCTCTTGACCTCATCTCTTGGATGTGAAGAGAAAATGGTGGTGGGTGGCAAATCTGCACTACCCCGAGCCCCTGAACCCCAGTGGGTGGGACAAAAATATAAGCAATGCATACACATCACCTCCAGTATTTATTGTTGCAAAACACTATCTGCTAGAAGCACATCAGATGATCATCCACATAATGGAACTACTGTGTGTCAGAATAGCTCTTTAGTGAGGTAATTCTCCACCGATAATATTTTGCTTCATACATTGGGCCCAAGAGCTGAACTGATATGCGCTATACTATATTTTTGTTTTAAAACTTGGGTGTCTATAATCCTGCTGAAAACATCAACCCTTTCAAAGCCCTTTCATCTTGGTGAAAAATAAATCACCTTGGAGAGCCAATCTTAGAAGTCTTTACATTTTAATATTTGCTGCTAATGAATGCTGATGTCTTAGATTGCCCTGGAGCCTGAACCACTCTATTTATTCACAGAGCAGACTTTGAGTAGCTGACAGCAGAGGTATTTTGTCTGCAGCATTCTGACAGCCTGCTTCCTTTCAAGTCTAAGGAAATGTGGGAGAAACTCACATCTCAAGCACCCATGTCAATCTGGAGCAGGACTATGTAATACGACATTTACACCTGAGCGAGTTATGAATCCAGCATATTGATTTAGCACACCCACTCACGCTGGGTAGGATGGAAAGAGTTCCTGCATTTACGAACCAAAGATGCAGTAGCACACACGGCAACCCCACAGTATATATGCAGTGTGTGATGTGAACGTCGTGTGAGTACAAAGTAGGCCCAATTGATGCAATACCTTCATAATCGGTTAACTTATCCCAGAGCCTTTAGGGGAACTGAAGTTCTCTAAAGCAAGAACTGCTATGTAAAATATGCATACTTTAAACAGATGCAAATCCCAGCTCCTCACAGCCGTTCCCAGTTTTAGGAAATGTTTTTCCCTGGGTAAATGTTGCTTCTCACCAGTTTCCCCCTTAGCGTGACAATTGGCAATGTATGTGTCCACTTCTGCTTTAATGCAAACTTCCTCTACCCCAAAACCAAATTCATTCAACTCTGGGCAGCGTACACAGCAGTCCTTGTCTTGCTGGCCCCCTAGAAGTCTGTATACAAATATGTCACTATGGTGGTATTTTTTATATTTATTGTATTTACTGGATGTGGGTGGCACTGTGGTCTAAACTACAGCCTGTTGGGCTTGCCAATTGTAAGGTTGGCAATTAGAACCCCCCGACAAGGTGAGCTCCCGTTGCTCTGTCCCACTCCTGCCAACCTAACAGTTCAAAGCCTACCAGTGCAAGTAGATAAATAGGTACCACTGTGGCAGGAAGGTAAATGGCGTTTCTGTGTGCTCTGGTTTCCGTCATGGTGTTCTGTTGCGCCAGAAGTGGTTTAGTCATGCTGGCCACATGACCTGGAAAGCTGTCTGTGGACAAACATCGGCTCCCTCAGCCTGAAAAGCGAGGTGAGTACCGTACCCCATAGTTGCCTTTGACTGGACTTAACCATCCAGGGGTCCTTTACCTTTACTTTTTTACCTTATTTATTATAAGCACTTGTCTCGGTAGTGTTAAACTAGCAGGCTTTTGAGCTGAACAGAGCTCTTGTCCAGAGTGGCTTGAAACAATGCAGCCTTTCCCTATCAGGCTCTGCTTGGATTTATCCAAAAGTTTAAATCTATCATGCAATTTGAGGAAATTATTATATAGGAGTCAACATTAGAAGTTAACTGAAAATGGTAGCCCTTGAGTTTTACCTGTCTCACCTCTGCAAAGTATCGTTCAGTTTGGCTTTGTTCCTGACATCCTGCCATGGAGCTTTCTCCACTTCACACCACTGCCTGTGTCATTAACTAGGTAGTGGCATAAGGACCTGAAATATGTTAAACCGCACGTTTCTTTTGTGGGGAGGGATGTTGCTGCAGTGAAATGAAATGACTGCCTTGTGCCCTCTCCTCTCCTCCCCATCCACCCCAAAATCACATCCCCCATATATGCATATTGCTTGATAGAACACGTATGTTACAAATATTATAATGCACAGATACACAACATTATATTTACAAATAAAGCAAATGAAAAATGAAAATAAAACAAGCTGGACAAACTACAAACATATTGTGATGTTTGACATGATGTTCTCTGTGTGTCTCCACAGTCGTCCTCCTCAGTCTTTTCCTCATCCACTTGTGTTGAGTCACTCTCCTTCATCTTCCCCATATCTCCACTATAAAATATCTCTTATTTTGTATCATGCCCAGAACCCAGGCTACACATTGCATCTTCTAACAGAGGGATGTTGCTCCTGAACTTCTTAGGGAGGTGGAACTACTAAGAGGGTCTCCTCTGCTGCTTAGGGCTATAAGCAGTAAGGTGAGCACCTTGAATTGAACCAGAAACCAACTGGCAACCAATGCAACTGATTTTAAACAGGGATTGTGCTTTTGGACTATAATTCCCATCATTCCGGACTACAGGACATGCTGGGTGGTACTAATGGGAGTCGTAGTGCAGCAACATTTGGAGGACCACAGATTTCACATCCCATAAATTGCTCTATGGAATAAGGCACGGGTGGGGAAACCTTTGGCGTCACGGGCTTTCTGATTTAGGAAAGGTTTTGTATTGACTCCTGCTGAGCTGAGCAGGGTTTAACCCTCTGGGTGGAGGGGGATTAAATCCTATTGCCTTGGCTGCATCCACAGCCCACACAGAATTGAATTTAGCCCATCAGCTGACAGCACCCACTCATTAGAGTAACCTCAGCTGATTGACAGGTGAAAAAAAATGGCCTCATGGACCAAACTGGCATGACTGATGGACCCAGATCGTCTTGTGGTAACGGATCCCAACTATTATACCAGGAAGGAAGGATTTGCCACAGAGTTTTACCCCAGTTTGGACAGTATATCTGTGGTACATGCAACATATTACCTGGCACTTGTAATTCCCTAACTTCTGCTGTCTCTTTTCAGTCTAATGCAGATTGTAAGCCTCCTAAACAAGGACTTGACTGCTCTGCGGGGAGGGTTTAGAACACTATTAATATTATATCAAAATCAAATAGTAGCTAGAATGGTAGCAGCTGTATGTTTGACCTATACTGCAAATGCAGAAAGTACTTTGGTCCCATTTTCCAAGGAATCTCACAGCATATCCTTTCACCCTTCAGTGTAAAGAAGGTGAGGAAGATTTAGCTCAAAATGGAAACAACTTTTGTTACAAATTTGCAGCACTGTACAGAAATACAAAATAGCAGCATTAGAGGCAATTTTTTAAATCCGAAGTTGTTGATGTGTGCAGCTGCATGGATTTGAGGAGTGTTTCTTTGACCCAAAGACTTTGATAAGGGCATGTCCTGTTTTGCTTTTTCAGATGTTGCAAGCAGTGGCCTTAGAGGGCTAATACCACAACATTTGAGGCACTGCATTTGTGCTGAGAGCAGCAGAAGATCTGCCTCATTTGTTACTCTCATACATCTTTACAACAAAACATGAAAGAACTATTGTCATCCACAAATGTTTTCCAGAACGGGCTTCCACGGGAGGGGGGTGGGGGTGGGGAGAGAGAGCAAGAGAGAGAGAGAGAAAGAAAACTTACATTTTGTTGAGTAAAAATAAAACTAATTACCTGAATGGACTGCCATTGTGGAAATACATCATAACCATAATTTCTAAAGTTTTGTGTCTGTAAGATGGCTTGCTATGGACTTTGCTCGTGTGACATTGCAATCTTGTGATCTGAATAAAAATATATTAATGATGCTACCAAAACAGTTGGTTATTACATGGAGCCCGAAAATGGCACACTGTATCAAGTTCTTCCACTTCTGTGCTGTGTAGTGCTGCCTATCATGCTGCTCTCCATATCTGTTTCCCAAACTGCTTTTTTCTTCAATGAAGCCCATCCCTCTGACCAACCTGGCTTGGTGTAAGGGTGTAGTTCTGCCTCCAGACAACTATCCATGCAAGCGAAGGGAGAAGAGATCTTGGAGAGGTGGAATCTTACACATTTAAATGTTTTTCACAGCCCCAAAGTTTTGTTTTTCAGTGTCCCTTGTTAGAACTGCTGTATGTTTCTTTATGTCTTGGGACGACAGAATCTGGAGTAATTTTGGGTGCTTCTAAGAAGTACTGCTAGCTGAATGTGTTGTCATTTCGGCATTCTGGAACGTAGCATTCCAACCTGCAGAGGGTTTTACAAACAGCATGAAGACCTACAGTCTACACAAGTTTTTTCCTTTGGACATTACGAGATGTACCAACAACGACATGCAGAAATGGCTGGGGGTTTGGCTTGGATGTAAGGACTGAACTTGCTGTTAGTTGTCTTGGAGAATTAGCACTGGAAATAAAAAAAACGTGGGTCTCCTAAGAAACTTGGTTCTGTATTCTTCAAACGGAGGGGTGGGGAGATCCTGAATTGGGTATCAAGAGTTCATTTTTCATACTCCAATATTCTTGCAGGGATATATCAACTACTAGCCCAATGCAGAATTTATTAACAGCACAGTTCTTCCTTGGGTTGCACAAAGGTAAAAGAAAGAAAGGCATGGATCCCCTTCAAACCCATGCTCTTTTTCTGCTAGACCAGGAGGCAGGAAGGGCAGAGGGCATTCATATTACCCCAATAATCCAATAAGAGAATTAGGTGGCTCCTGCATTTTGTGTTGGGAGACATAGCACAGCCTTTCCTTAAGCTACGGATTTGCTGGTGAGAAGAGGGGGAAACACAAATAGAACACAAAAACGGTGCATGCAGATGTACACAAACTGAGTAGTAAATCCATTGCATAAGTGCATGCTGTTTAGATGTACAATTTCCCTTCCTGGATTGGGGTCAAGGGAAGCTAGTTCTCAATTTCCAGCAAAATCTGGCTGCTCATATTGCTGATTGACTGACAACTAACCCATCTTCCTTCCCCTAAGACTGAGTCTCCCTCTCTGTGTGTGTTTTTATAAGTTGCACATTTAATTGAATCAATGTACCTTTGGTCCTTTTTTTAAAAGAAAGAAAAGATAGGTAGCCCTTCTGAACCATAGGAAATCAAGACAGACTACCAAATCAGTATTTGAGTCTCTGACCAATATGTCCATCAAGTAGGTTGCGACAGCAAGGAAACTGAGCTCAAACTGTAGCAAGAAGAAATATGGATCCGGTCCCAATTTGCATGCATGCGTGTCTTGAGATAAATGACAAAAACAACCAACCCATTCCATTAATAAGCAGTGTCTGTGTGGCCAGAAAGAAAGATAGCTCAGGAAAGTGAAAAATTCTTTCCCCCGAGTCTTGGATAGAAGCAACCAAGGGGCCACACATCAACTGTGAATGTTTTACGTAAATCCAAAATTTCACAACAGTCCCTGGCTGTTAGTAGCTGCCACCTGCCTGCCGCAGCTCAGTCATAGAGCACCTGGGTTCCAGGTTTAATCCCTGACATCTCTAGGCTGGGAGAGACCCATGATTGAAACCCTGGAGAGCTACTGCCTGCCAGTGTAGACAATACTGGGTTAAATAGACCAAGAGTCCATTTAGAAGTCTTACTTTGTGACTGCCTGCCTTCTGTTGGGCCTTTGCAAATGATGAAATCCTACACATGTGCAGCCAAAAGCCAAGAAAGTGGTTTAGGGACAGATCCTCAGCAGGGTGTGGACTGTGCCGCGTGACATCTCAGAAGCCAGGGAAATTGCTGAACATTGTTTCCAGTGCTCGGTGGTGGCCTTCTGTACCTTACATAGCCTCCCCCATGACAAGCAGAAGCAGAATATATTATGCAAAACAGAAAGAAAAAAGCTGAATAGACTGTGCAATAGTTGAGTCACCAAGCACACAAGCATAACTTGCATAATGTATGCAAGATACAGAATCACACATTTTTGCTGTTGCGGGATTTGGATTCCCTCAGAGGAGATTTATTTTTAAAGCACAGGATACATATATCCCTGCCTGCTGTACATATGATTATTATGCTGGAGTGAACCAGTAGCAAAGTCAAGAACAGTCCATTGCTTCTCTGGCCAGAAACTCAAGCCGGGCCACACTTCTTGGCGTCAGAATGCAAATTTGTCTCAAATACAATTTGCCCTCAGCTCTATTGACCTGTTGGGAACAGCATTCCTGATAGTCAGAAAACAACTCCAGGTCAGCAGGTATTAAAAGAACGGTTGTTGTTTTATTCTTTTTTGGTGGGTACAAAAACCACAGTTTCTTACACAGAACAAGATTATAAATAATATCGGTAACATGAGTGACCCGTAGTCTCTTTTGATTCTATACTGCAGACTGATGGTGTTCTCTAAACTTATTTGTTGGTTTCTTGTAGTTAGACAGATGCAAATCCATGGAACACGGAATGATGGGACAGAATGAGGATGACCAACAATGTTTATAAAAAAAAAGTCTCTGAATTTTATTACAGTGATGACATTTTATATCAATTATTGCAATGAATTGTTCCCTAAGATGGTTAGAAAAAAGAATTGTGTTGTCCTCTACTGAATTTACATCCGTTAAAAAGCAAGCATGTTTCAATATTCCTCTTTTTTCCCCCAAAGAAAAAAGTAATTAATTTCTTTTATTTTATTTTTTCACAGGATTTACATATTTATTTTCTTATCACAGTTTAGTGACTTGTTTCCACAGCCGGACAGTCTTCCCACTGTATAATGTTGATCGTCGGGAAACACAGGTAAGCATGTTCATTGACTTCTATAGCAGTTGGTTCTCCACGTTGCCTAGACAAAGACCAAAAGGTAGCCTTTTCCTCTTGTGTATTCTTCACAGTTTTAATGCGCTAAATTGGCAAGTCCTATTAGTTGGTGGTTGTTTTTTTTTTAAAGTCCGCTCAAGTGAAATTTGTCACTGTTAATCTTCCTGTCCCAACCCCGCCTCCCCCCAACAAAACTAAATTATGATTTTTTCCCTCTTCCTGATATAAAATCTGAGTTTGGGTTTCCGAGCTGAGACCATGCACACACATTGCTGCTGCTGATGTCTGGCATGCCAAGATGCCCTTCCCATGCTCAGCCCATTTCTAAGTTCATCAATGACATTTCCCCGTGTCGTGTTACAGTCCATGCTGTATTCCCGTCAGTCACTGACACAGTTTAATTAAGGCACTCGGATATTTTTTTGGTTTTTATGGTAGGTCTGATGCAATTACCGCCAATCCCGAACTTTGTCTAATTGCAGTTCCACTGTGTACAGCCTTTGGGCAGTCGGGAGTCAGAATGCGTCCGTTTTCTCCCATGCTCCCTGTGATGGATAATCTGGCTTTGTTTCGTATGGCTTCAGAAAAGGTCAGCTGGGAGGCAGGAGAAAGGACAGAAAGGGAGAGAGGGAGAAGAAGAAAGGGAGGAGGCAGAAAGGAAGTGTTACAATATTTCTGTTCCCCAATAAAACCAGTGCACAGCAAACACCAAAAATATCTAGGTGTAGACATCTGCATTATCACGTTAACTGTTTATATAATGATATAGATATAAGAGCATTTAACACACTCTTTTAAATAATAATAATAATAATCAATGCTCTAAAAGAGATCAAACCGGAGGTTCTCGTTCTGTTAAAATTTAGTAAAAGTCAAATCTCTGTGGGCAAGTGTAAAATGTTACTCAGTTGCCCAGTTTTCCTAGGAATCAATCTCTTGTTCCTCCCCACCCCTCCAAATCCAATTTCATGTATATGTGATAGCAGTAAGGCTCGGAATTTTCTCACAAATTAGCTTGTAAATCTGAATTCTTGTCAAGCTGATATCATCTAGTTTACTGCATTTTTTGAATAAAAAAAGTTACAGGCTTTCTGTATATTTAAATGAAAATCCAGCCAAAGTTAAGCCCCTTTTAGCCCCATTGATTTAAATGAAAACAAAATCCAAATATCCAAATATATGCTTATCTCCACAGAAATAAATGGGACTTAAAAGTGTTTGACTTTAGCCGAATTCTTCCTCCCTCCCTTCCTTTCCACTTCTACCTTGATTTCCTTTTGGTTAAAATGAAGGCAAGTTGCAAATACTTAAAAGGCTAATAAAAAAAAAAACAGCTGTAAAAAAATGTATATACATAATGTGTAGAATTCAAAATCTGTCTCAAAGGCCTGCTTAAATAAAAAAAAATGATTTAGACCTTCCTGGGAGTTACCGCCCTCCTCTGAACTCAGTGGGACTTACTTCTGAGCAAACATGCATAGAATTGCACTCCAGGGCTGGAATCCTATTGGGGGTGAGGTCTGAGGTTTCAGAATGCCAAATCCATGGCAGGCTTTCTTTTAGAAAGAAGCATCTCATTGTTTGCAATTTCTTTTTCTTTTTTTTAAAAGGCCCATTGATTTGAAACGGGACATTGGCACCAGTAAGTTTTGTTGGACCAGGGCCAAACTCTCCAATAAAATGAGTTTATTTGTTGAAATCGTGGCAATAACGTGGCTACATGTGGCATATTATGGGACAAGAGCAACACACACACACACAAACATACAAGGCCCAAAGCAGGACATTTATGGTGGATTAAGACAATCCCACCCCTATGCAACAACTGAGATTGTCCTGAGAGCACCAGCTATAAGGGTTTTTTTTTGCATTGGGCGGTGCCTACAAATGAGCGAGTGACCCTCCTTGACTTTGCATGCAGAGCATTGGAGGGAAACGTTTAGCTTCTGGGGGAAGCCTCCTGAATCGACCTTGAAAAATGGAACAGAGCGAAAACAGATAGTTGACAAAAATGTGGGACAAAAGTAACATGGCTGACATATCTCTTTGCTTTTTGAGGGATAGGGGAACCTCTGGACCTGGCTGCAGCTGCACCCTTTTCTTGCCAGAGACCTGAGTAAAGCTTTATTAGATTCGTTTTATGGTGTTTCTATAATCACCTACATCAACACAAATCTCAAAGTAGCGTACAAAGGTGAAAACAAGCAAACAGATTAAAAGCCATTTAAAACAGAAACACCGAATCACGAGGAACATGGAAAGATAGAGAGCTACTAACCAGGGAAAGACTAAGGAAACTGACATGTTTCTGCTAAAGGATGGAACCACCCAACCATTGGCGCCTTATTCATTACTGGACAGGTGAATTCTACATAATCCTAGTTATAAATGAAGCAAGGGGTGGGGTGGGAGTTTAAAGTGCTTTTTGTTTCATTAATTAGAGAGGTTATATGATACAAAGGTTGCTTCTGGACAGCCTGTTCATTGGGCATTCTTCCTGAATTGTTTAGATGAGGTTTGTGGGGAGATTAGAAGACATTGTCTTTGTATGGAGTATTTGTTCTGAACTGTTTGCAGGAGGGTTAGATAGTGTGCTCTGTCACTCTCCTTATTGCAAAAAGTCTGATTATGGGCAGAAGCCAGCTTGTTTTGCAAGACCAAAATCAATTTGCCCTCTGCCTTTCTGTCTAGCTACTCTTAAGAAGCTACCTTTGGAACAGCCTTCATGTAAAATGGTTATGAAGGAGGTCATTCACTACATTACCCAGTGTCCTCTATGTAAAAATCCTAATGAAAAATGTCTGGGTTTCGCCACATAATTCCCCCCCCCCCCGTGAGTTTGTGTGCTTTTTGCTGCCGTGCGTTAAAAACCTAGCAGTTTGAAAGCACGTCAGAGTGCAAGTAGATAAATAGGTACCGCTCCGGCAGGAAGGTAAATGGTGTTTCCGCGTGCTGCTCTGGTGTGCCAGAAGCGGCTTAGTCATGACCCGGAAGCTGTACGCCGGCTGCCTCGGCCAATAAAGCGAGATGAGCGCCGCAACCCCAGAGTTGGTCATGACTGGACCTAATGGTCAGGGGTCCCTTTTTACCTTGACCTTGCACAAGTGGAGCTGCTGCTGGAGAAACAGAAAGAGGAAACTTTCAAGAACACAGAAAGGTTTTGAAAGCCACGTTCCCTCTTAAATTGTTTCTGGCAGAAACAAAAGGTAACAGACAAATGGGCAAGGAAACCTTTTCGGAAAGGGAATCTATACTTTCCCACTCCATGTGCACCAAGCCCCCTCCCACGTCTTCTTCACCCCCCTTCTGGAAACCCACCTATTTCTCGGTGCTCTCCAGCTACAGTGACCACACGCCAATCTCTGGTCATACTGTGTTTGTTCTGCATTGTATGGTTCTGTTGTATGCCTTTGGGCTGCTGTCTCCTTGGGGCAGGGGCCTGCTATTTGACAGGCACACTTTGCCTGCTGTGCAGTGCCGTGCGCGCCAGCACTGCATGAATAAAAATAAAAATAATAAATATAATGCCTTTCTTTTTAAAGTATGAGGTGGCAAAATAAAACACTTAACATTTACAGGCTTACACCTAAACTTTGTTTACTCTGTGTTTTGTTTTAAATTGCCATATCACTGGTCTTGTGGGTATTATTAAGGTGTACAGTCATACCTCGGAAGTCAAAGAGAATCCCTTCCAGAAGTCCGTTCGACTTCCGAAATGTTCGACTTCCAAAGCGCGGCTTCCGATTGGCTGCAGGAAGCTCCTGCAGCCAATCGGAAGCCACTGAAGCACCGTCGGATGTTTGGCTTCCAAAAGAATGTTCAAAAACCAGAACAATCACTTCAAGTTTTCAAGCATTCAGGAGCCGGAACGTTCAACTCCCAAGGCGTTTGGGAGCCGGGGTATGACTGTACTGAGATGTGTGTGTTTTAGGACCCACCCTATTCCTGCGATTTGCTTTAACTGTTTTCATCCTGAATTTTAAATGGTTGTGACCTGCCCTGGGACCTGCTGATATCACCCTACTATGCACATCTACTCAGAAGTAAGCCCCATTGACTTCAATGGAACGTATTTCCAGCTGAATGTGTATGTAGGATTTGAGCGTTTGTACCTTACCACAGTTTTGACAATCCTAAATATTTCTGGCTCAAAGATGAAGGGGGATAAGAAAGAAGACAATCAGTGCACCTGTATGCTTTCCTAAGAGCAGCTACTCTCATTCCTTCAGCCCCGAGTAGCTCTCCTGCTTGTGACAAACAAGGCACTCTTTTTCCATGAGCAAAAACTGCAGTTTTGCTTGCCACCCTGTACTGAAGAATTTTGCCGTGGCCTTCCAAACTGCATGCTGCAAGGCACATCAGTTTCAGCTCGTTGGAGGAAAGTCTTCTTGCAAATGCAGTAAAACTAACTAGCAGCACAATCATACGCATGCAGACTCAGAAGTAAGCCACATTTATAAAGGAGATGTTTTTGTTTTTTTAAAGAAAAACATTGTGAAGCCCTGCTGGATCAAAGCAATGGTCCATGTGGACCAGAGCAAAGGTTCATTTAGTCCAGCATGCTATTTCCCTTATTAATCGGTCGCCTCTTGGGATATGGACAAGCACAGCATGAAGACATTAGCCTTCTCCTGTTGCTGCTCCCAAGCAGCTGGTCTTCAGAGGCATGTTGACTCTGGAGGCTGCATACAGCCTTATTGACCAGTAGCTTTTGAAAGATTTATCCTCCATGATTTTGCCTAATCTTTTAAAGCCATCGATGAAGGCATCACCTGCATTTTAAAGGCATCACCTGCCTCAAATTTGTTACAAACTTATTCCAATGGAACGTATTCCCAGACAAGTAGGGAAAGGATTGCGCCAGAGCTAACTAAACAGACTATCTACAGAGAACACCCAAGAACAGAAGAAAGCGACTTCCTCAAAACCAGGTGCACCAAGCCTGAGTCTTGATCCTCCTTCATATATCAAGCACCTAGAATTATTTTTTGAAAAGCCATCTTCTCTTATGTCTGCCTAGGATCTCGCTTGGCCTCATCCTTCATCCAGAAATATAAATGTTCACCATGAAAGCTAAAATTTCAAATAATAATAATAATAATAATAATAATAATAATAATAATAATAATTTATTATTTATACCCCGCCCATCTGGCTGGGTTTCCCCAGTCACTCTGGGCAGCTGTAGACGTCCCTGCAGATTTTTAAAATATATATTTTTAAAACCCATTGTATCCAATATATTTCTATCTGTCTCTACATATCTTGATGCATTTTTTAAAATAAAAAAGCACCAAAAAAAACCACCCCTTGCAATGCAGATGTCTATTAGCAACATATAGGAAAGTATACTAAACATCTGCAGCCAAAATTAACCGAACCGTTTGTTTGTTTTTCCAAAAGAGGAAGCTCTCTCGATAAGCAAGCAGTTACCACCACTGGACAGACAGGGCACGACACCGCATGACAAGATGATGATGCAGCAGCCACTCACTGTAGTAGGGCCCTAAGTCCTACCCCTAAATTTTAACACTCTCGGTTCCATATACGTTGTAACCTTCTCTATAAGTTGCTAAATTCTGGGTATTCTGCGAGGAAGTTGGATTAAAAGTCTGTGCACTCTTTGCCACCTTCATTCTCTTCGCCTCTGCCCTGGATTTGTAACAGAACTCTATCAAAGCCACCAGCATAGCCAGGCCCAGGCCTCCAACCAGAATGTAGAAGACGCCCGCAACATTGCTGAGACTCAGGGCGCTCGTCTTGTCCTGGGGAAACAAAAAGGGGTGTGCGTGTCAGATCGGAGGCGCGAGGCGGCCCGAGAGCAAACAAACAAAACAGTACGGTACAAGTACAGAGGCATAAGCGACGGCTTCATTGAAATACACGGGGAAAGGGAGGAGGGGAAGACAGGCACTGACAAACGTCTTCCGAGATAATTGGCCTGCCCTGGCTTGCAAAACAAACATACGTATATAAGCAAACAATTTGTTTTCAGAAGCAAAATGCTACGAAAGATTACATGTGCTTAACCAATACTTTCGGATGCAATTAGCCCCTCGGTAATGAACGGCGGTGAAATAGTCTACCACAATTAACCGCAGCGTCAATAAAGCATATCTATCCTCTCTTGACTTGACGTTTAATGGTGGCCTGAACACGGGGTCGTTAGAGGATCATTAAGTAGCCTAAGTGATCTATGGCATGGCTCCTTTTTAGGATAAATATGCTCCGATATATTTATTTGGAAAAGAAAACAGCAGACCGGTCTTCCAACTGCTGGTTAAATAAAAAGGCTAAATGTCCGTTACATTTAAATCACTTTTTAAAATTCAGGCAAACCAATTTCCTGTCACAGCACCCTAGCCTCGTGTAGGATGTGAGCTAGGAGACAAATGAGTCTTTCCTCACGAAGAACAGCCTTCTCACTTCCTACTATACTGTTAAAGGAGAAAGATGCCTGGTTTGGGAAGCGCTTGCAGTATGGTGGAGAGGGAGAGGGGCCTAGAGCGTTGGAAATTCAGGGAAGAGTCTTGCTGCATCTGCACAAGTCCACAAACAAGCGTAGCAGCATTCTCTGGATCGGGACCACTGGCTTGCCTGGTTTTCTCAGGGTTGTTGTTTAAAGTACTTATTGTTAATATCAGAGGAAGCGGCCTTGTATTGATTCAGACTTGGTCCACCTAGGTCAGTGTTCTGCACTGACTGGCCATGCTCAGGTGTTTCAGACAGGACTCTCTCTTAGTTCTACCATGGCAGAGATTTAACATGGGATCTTCTACATGCAAAACAGATGTTCTGCCAATGAGCTATGACCTCTTCTCACTAAGGGACTGCAGTGCTGATGCGGTAAATTGTTAGATACGTAATTTTTAAAAAATCCATTACGTTTTTAATTTAAGACATTAATCTTAGTGTTAAGTAAGCATTTCAAATCGGTGGATGCTTTCCATCCTGCGAGTTCGTGCGGCCACAATTCACTGCTGATTTGAATGAGCGAATGGCATGAACACGAGACTGCACACTTGACATTTCAGGATTTAAGAAAGATGCATGTAATTGTACATCATAATGCTTTAGACTTTTTTTTTTAAGGATTTGACATTATACCACCCATTACTATACTCCTAATTAAGCAATTTATCCAGGCATGCCTGTAGTAATAAACACTTTTTAAAAAATGGGCTGAGAGTAAGACTTGATTTTTTTTGATTCTGAGCTATGTGGAATTCGCACACCATGATGAGCACCGAGTTCAGTTGCTGAAATAGTTTAATTTAAAGATGCATTAGTCAATGTTCCAACTAATGGCTGGGCAGGTGCAGGATGAACATCTTCCCATGTTGTTCATGTTGCGGTGGGGGGGGGGATGGGATGGGTGAGGAACGTAACATTTTAATCTGCCTCCAAACTTGTTAGATAAACACCATCAAGAGAGGTGGCCTTCCTTTTTGAAATTGGAGTGGCAGGAGTCAAGTTGACATGGAGGTACTGCCAGATGTTGGAACAAGGCACCACTAATGGGGGGGGGGGGGAGGTCCACCAGACATGATCAGGGTTACAGTATATTAAATATAACACAATGCAATATCATCTTCAGATCTTGCTATCATTTCTAAGACTGATCAACAGGACCATTCTGAACCTAAGTGGTTCAAGTTGGTTGGAGCATGGTGCTGATAACGCCAAGGCTGCAGGCTCGATCCCTGTACATTCCTGCATTGGACTAGATGATCCTCAGACTCCCTTCCAACTCTACAATTCTATGACTGTAAGTCCATCAACAGAAGACCTTTTAGAAAAGCATGTTCAGTGAGTGCTCCATAACTGAGGTGCCACCATCCCCTTGTATAAACCGGAGCATCCTTTTTTTTTTTTTTTAAGCAAGTTAAGGGTTTGGCATTTGGGGACATGCCTGGGATGAAGCTGGTGTTGAAGGGCTTTAATTTAATTAATGATTTGACCATGTGTTGCATTTCTCATGCAGGGTTTACGAATCCAAGCGACCACTTCATCTTGCCCCCCTGGGGTTGGGAGGGAAAGGATAAGCGCCTTCTGCACGGTGCCTGTTCAATAGCTCATTTATTTCCATTCCTACGTGAACATTAGCTCCCTTGTGAACACAATAGCGGGTCCCGAACTGCAGCGACTGACCTTGCTTCCAGAGTCCTTGGGTCCACATTCCCCTTTATCGTACCACCATTTGTTTTTCAGCTTGTCTAAGACGCCTGCCTCACTGAGTTTCAGAACGGCAAGGTTTACAGGAGTTCTTCACGTGGGAAATAACATAAATAACATTATATATGTTATTTTATGTTATTCAAGTAAAACTACATAGAATCGCATTGCAAAGTGACGGAGCGGAGGCCACAGAGGCTGCTTATGTCGTGCACAGGGTTAGAGACAGACATACGACTGGGACCTGCTCCATCGCTTCAGGTAATGGGCACATACTGCTGGGGAAGACTTGGTAAAAAATTGTGTGCAATTACTGTGAACCCAAAACTATTGGCTTTCACCGACATTCAGTGGCTGACCAATAAAACACAACCAGATGTTGGAAATGTTTCCACTTTTTTTTTAAATGTCGAAGCAAGGAAGCACCTGGTTACCAGATTGCCTATCCGTTGTCCTCAAACTCACCTAGCCTGACATTTGAGCAAACTATCAACTGAACAATTTAGGCAGCAGACCAAAGCTGGGAAGTAGGTTCCATGAGGTTGAGTAGGATCTGTTTCAGTGTAAATCTGTTTAGGCTCCCAATGCGCACCAATATGGATGGGCCCCTATTGTTGTATATTTCAGTAAGCAGGGAGAATCTAGCTGCCTCCCTCTCCATGGAAGGTATGGATGGCAACACCCTTGATAGTTTTTATATCACCAATTAAAGACCTGATTATTCCACTGGGTGTTTAGAGGAAGTTGGTAAAGATGGCTGACACCTGAAGGTTATTTTATGCTGCACTGATTGCTGCTATACTTTTAAACTGATTTTTATTTAATTTCGTTGCATCATGATGTTTATGTTATGGCTGGGATCCTTTGGTGATGGAGAGTGGCCTACAAATTTCATTTAAAAAAATATTGGAAAGCTGTGCTTAGAGCACAGTATGTTGTGTGTCCCCAGGTCTATAAATCAAAACCCTACTGAACCAGGCCATTCCTTTGGGAGGCACTGGGCTTCTTTCAGCTTTTAAGTGCTTCCACAGGGTTGTTCGAAAGATGACAAGGAATAAGCCAATGGGTTATTTGGGGGAAGGGCGGGGTATAAATGTGATTGATAAATACAGATAATATAAAGGAAGCACCCGCAATCGCATGATGTTTATATGAGTTTTCTATTTTTCCTATGGGAACTGAATGACCCTTTGAGCAGGTAGAGTGGATCATAAAATCAAGATTTATTTATTAATTTCTTAAATGGCTATACTGCCCTTCATCCAAGGATCACAAGGTGGTTTACATATCAAGGCACAAAAATAACACAACATACTAACAAACAAAAACATCCCCCCCATTATGCCCCAGTGCTAGTGTTCAGGGGACAACTTGTGCACCAGAGCTTGGGCCCCACTCTCACAAAACTACGGTCCCCAGATTTCATTTGCAAAAACCACAGCAATAAATCCACTTTTGTGTTGGTGTGCTCTACAGGGAAATCTTAGAAATGAGGCTATCGAGGCAAAGTCTGGCCCCTGCAACTAGCTGGCCTGCTAGTTGCTACCCACCCAAGAGTTAAAGAGAGTTTTTTGGATGAAGTAGTGACTGTAACCATGGGGACTTTCTTTTTCAGTAAAAGACTGGGGCTGTCTCTGTGGCCTACTGAAAACCTTCCTCTTCCAACAAGCCTTTTAAGGGGAGATCTTCCCCAGTCTGCATTTGTGCTCCAACTGATTTATTAAATGTTTTACAGTGGTACCTCAGGTTACATACACTTCAGGTTACAGACGCTTTAGGTTACAGACTCCGCTAACCCAGAAATAGTACCTCGGGTTAAGAACTTTGCTTCAGGATGAGAACAGAAATCATGCTCTAGCGGCGCAGCGGCAGCAGGATGCTCCATTAGCTCATCCCTCCGGAACGAGTTACGGTAAGTACTTAACCCAAGGTACCACTGTAATTGCTTTCTGGCCTGTATGTTTGCTGCCTTCTGCTCTTTTGGGAGGAGGGGCAGGACATAAATTTAATAAATGGAACAAAATAAATAAGTTGGCCCACCAACCTACAGCTCCAGTAAAAACCAGTTAGTGATGGACAAGCAGCCTAAGTCATTCACCTGGAGAGACAGGGAACTAGCTTGGCTCTTGTGATATTGTCTTCCGCTGCATGTTCACCAAGCTGCTTTGTCCCTACCAACTTTTGCGTCAAGTCTGTTTTTATTTTTTAATATGTAGAGATTCCAGGTATGACATGCAAAATGATGATTTGGATTCCCAGGCCAATACGTTGGGCTTGAGACTCAAACAAGGATGCAAATATTTTTGCTTTGACAGTAATTGCACACATCTGGATGTTGGTTTTTCTCTTTTTTTATCAATGCCGTCCAGGATTTCGTGGCAAGGAAGGAAAGAGCCCCAGCAGATGCACCAATTACTCTACATACTGTTTACCCGCTTTGGTGACATTGAGGCTAACCTTGGAGTCACCTCCCCCGCTGCCACATTCTCCTTTGTCGTACCACCATTTGTTTTTCAATTTGTCCAAGAGGCCTTGTTCATTCAGTTTTAAAACTGCGAGGTTAACAGCATTTCTTGAAACGATAAAACATATTTTGTAAGAAACTGCATAGCCGTTAAGATGTTAGAAGGAACGAGGACTTAAAAAGCTCTTTTATCCACACACTAAATAAACCTCTCATTTGCATATTATAACACACCTGTGGGGAGGAAGAAGCATGCTGGCAAACAAATTTGGGGAGGGAAAAATGCATTTTTTTCCAATAGAGGGCAGCTTTATTGCTCGGTGCTTAAGTAAGGATAATATGATTTTGTAAACCGATAAAAAAAGAGAGAAGCAGCTATTCAGATATTTTCAATGTGGTGATAAAGTGCAGCCAGGATATAAAATTTAGATTGTGTGCATCCTTTCCCCTACAGTTTATAACAGACAGTAAAAAAGAAAAAGACCCTTGATTCAATTTCTTTAGCAGCCAGAGAGGCATGATTGTTTGTTGTACAAAATACGAATATTAAATTTCAGTTCCCTTGAGCTGAAATAGTCAGCTCTTGTACTAGCATTAAAGTCTGGTGGTAAAGTGTGAATTAAATAGGTGTACAAAATGCAAGATCCCGCCCCACCCCCGCTTTTGTGAGAATCTCTGCTTCTTTTTACAACTGTCCCAAACATAGGTGTATGATGCGCAATTCAACCAAAGTTAAAACATATTGATTCCAATGGAAGGGATTCAAGCACTCCCATTAAAAACAATGAAACATAAAATGTGCTCCATTATACATGGATTATGCCCAGATGATTAGGCTACCTTATTGTTTATGATATTATGTTAGAGGCAGTGTCACTAGAGAGAACTCACCACTAGATATCTAAGGGAGATTGCTTCATGGAATTTAGGATAACGGTGGAATTCAAAATAGAGCACTTACCTGACACCATTGGGCTTCATATTGCAACAAACTACCCTAGACTTGGCTAGAGGCTTCTGGACCCTGGCATCTATGCATGATGTCATCAACATGCACCAGGGCTCTGAGATCCATCCCTGCTCCACCCACAGAGGAGAACAGGCAAAGGTTGCCTCGGTGTGTCACTGATGTATCAATGAATTCCAAACAAAACGGAACTTCAATTTTTGGAAACACAGGGTTGCTAACAATGGGAATCAGATAGCTCCTTTAGCAGAGACTCTTGAAATCACTGTGGATAGAATTTCCATGGCACCACATTGTCTGATGCTATCTAATGCCCAGTAGACACTGAACAGCAGGTTGAAAGCACACTGACCTTGCTTAATAAAAATGTTGGCCATGTGGTAACATGTAAAAATGCAAGGCAGTGATTTCATCCACTGTCAGTGACTGTATTTTGCTGAGATTAAAGCTTAGAATTGAAGCTGTTGCAGATAAGCAAAGGAGCTCTCAAATCCAGAAACTTATTCTGGATGTATGTGTTTTGTGGCTCCCAAGGAGTTGGAAGGCTCCTCATTTAAATCAAAGTTTCCAGGCTGAAGCCTATAAGGGCCTGCTGATATGGGTTAAGCAACAGGCCAGGGTACTCTTCAACTGGTCAGTACCATGGACAGCTCATCACAGGCCTGATTAAAAGGTAAGGATAGATTAAAGACAAACCAGTAAGAGTTTGGAGTGTTATTCCTGTGAGATTTTGGAGCCAGCTGTGAGCATCAGTAGATGGTGGAGGACTATGTGGGCTAAAACAGGCTGCACCCTATTAAAGGGTGCATGCTTCAGCCTGAAGTCTCCTGCTGCCTCGTGGACATGGCAAAGGGCCCTACTGAGTTGCCAGTGTCCTGGAGATGAGTTATTGGAATCAAGGGGATAGGGCAAGGCAGAGGATGGAGGCACCACTTGTCCCTTGTGGCTCCTCCAGTGCAGGCATGGGGAGTGTGTGTTGTCCTCCACATGTTGTTGTCTATCTGTTGTGTACACTTAGTTGAGATTCCAGCATTGCACGGGGCATTGGACTACTAGATGATCCCCAAGGTCCCTTCCAACTCTACAGTTCTATGATTGAACTCCCATCGGCACAGCCAGAATGGCCAATGGTCAGAGATGATGGGAGCTATATAGTCCTGGGGGGGGGGGCACATGTTCTCCATCCATGCTCTAGTGCAGGGTTTCCCAAACTTGAGTCTCTAGCTGTTTTTAGACTACAGTTCCCATCAACCCTGACCACTGGTCCTGCTAGCTAGGGATGACGGGAGTTGTAGTCCAAAAGCAGCTGGAGACCCAGGTTTGGGAAACGCTGCTCTAGTGGGACAGTTACTATGGAGGATATGTCCTTAGGTGGTTCTTGCTCCTAGTCCCTGCCATCTTCCATCTTGTAGAACTCTTCCCCTGATAGAGGGGGCTCTTGGGCCATGACAGCTGTACTGGTTATACCTTTGCCCTTATGATGCCAACTCATTACTGTGGACCACCCTGTACATAAGGAGAGCATCTTTATGGGTCAGCTGTTTTGGAAACACATTTTGTCCTTTACTGCCTTTCATGCACATTTTCTGGGGGGAGGGGGAGTTGTTACACAGATCCTTGCCAACTAATTATGAGGTTTCACAACTGTCTCTTAACAGAATTGACCTGAGCCTCATTTCAGTGGCTGTTAAATTTGTATTAGATAGTGAATACAGATAATGTAATTACTTGTCTGTCCCTGGAACTCAAAATACAGGAATACAGGCTGTGGTGTTAGTGATAACACTCTGCTTTTTTGTGGATAAAGCCTTTGGGGCTACGCTTCTCAGGCAATCTGACAAATGTAATTTTATACAAGTACTCTAATTATGGTTTGTGATCAAGAGGGAGAGGAAAAGGAGCAAGGCTGGACTGAAATTGTTCATTTGCTTCCTTTGTTCCAGGAAGCAACTGCTTTTGAACCAGAGATATTTATTATGGATTTCCAATTAATCATTTAGATGACAACAGTTTTGTTTCCAGTTAGTACCTCAACCCACACCTTCCCTTCCCTTGAGTATTTCCAGCGAAGTACTATTCATGGGGTGTTTTTTCTTGAAGATTTCAACCTCTCTTTCCATCATGCTGAAAGTCAAAACAAAATGCTACTCTGTATATAAGGGGTTGCATCCAGTATAGCACCAAGTTACTCATTCTGTCAGCACAAGGTGGCACTTCTCCCTCTCCTCCTGTATGCCCCCTAAATCTATTCTGCGTTTTCCATCAACCCTGTGGGGCAGATTTGGGGAGGGTGTGGGGCATGTGCAGAGGGAGGAGTTCCATTGCCCAAGGATAAATCCTTGGGCTGACAAGAACGTGTTAAGTGGATACAACCACCCCTTGTTCTCCCCACTTCTAAATTTTTTAAAAATTGAGGACCACCTGCATAGATAGTAGAGAATGAGACTCTTAATCTCAGGGTTGTGGGTTTGAGCCCCACTTTGGGCACCCCCCCGCCATTTAAGGGGGTTGTACTAGGTGACTTGTGTCGTCCCTTCCAACTCTACAGTTCTGTGATTTTATGACACAGTGGCTGGAAGGTATAGATACAGTGGTGCCTCGGTTTTCGAATGTAATCCGTTCCAGAAGACGGTTCGACTTCTGAAATGTTTGAGAACAGAGGTGCAAAGGGCTGCCTGCGAATTCAATAGAGAAAATTAAACAAAAAACATCAGCGGAAGCCATTTGACTTCTGAGACGCGTTCGAAAATGGAAGCATTTCCGGGTTTTCGGCGCTCGAAAACTGAAACGTTTGACTTCCGAAACATTTGAAAACTGAGGTACCACTGTAACAGAGAACTGTCCTCAAATGATCTTAATGTAGACTGTGAGCTTATTGGGGCAGGGTTCTGTTCTTTACTTATATTACTCCGTAAGTTGTCATAAGATGAGTGCAGTGGTTAGAGGGATGGACTGGGTTTGGAAAGTCTCCACTCAACCATGAAGGTCCCTGGGTGACCTTGGGTCAGTCCCTATCTTCCAGATTGAGTTACATCACAGGGATGCTGTAAGGATGATTGTAAAGGGATGGGATGAGAAGAATAATGTACACTGCCTTGAAAGCATTGGATGAAAGGTGGGATATCAATAAATAAAATAAACACACATATTTAATAATATGTAACAACTGCTCCTACTAACAGAAAATAAATTGTGCTAAATGTTTCAGCAGATGCATGTTTTGTTTTATCCCCCCCCCCCCAGCATCCATGCATAAATATGAAACTATTTTAAATTAATGCTGTTTATTCTCATGTTGTCCACACTGGCTCTGGATATGGGATGGTGTGCTTCCTTCATTCTTTAGTTATATCCCAGGGCATGGGCTGATGACACATGAGGCCACCAGATTCCTGAAACTTAACAGGTCTGGGTTTAGTCACTTGCTTGGGTAGGTGGTTGCTTGGAAACCACATGCATGATGGAAGGAAGATGTAATGGGTAAGTTAGGCTGAGAGGCAGTAACTGTAAGTGGGGATTTGAACTCTGGTCTCGCAGGCCCTAGTCCAACACTCTAACCACTGCACCACAATGGCTTTCATATTGCACTACCAGAACAGAAATACTGGATGCTGCCCTGAATGTCTACAAATTGGATGCTGCCCTGAATGTCTACAAATCTTATTCTAATGCCTTATAGTACCAGGATATGTCCTCTGCCTATTTAGAGAAATTATCTGTTAATTGAGAAATTTCCAGATTTACTTGAGATGGAGATTCCCATGCCTCTTAAAAGAAAAATAAAGCAAAATCCATCACGGGGTGGGGGTGGGGTGGGGAATTACTCACCCTGGCCAAAATTCACCATTACGGATCAGGAAGAATAAAACTTTACCACTTACTTTTTTGAGGAAGGTGCAAATTGCTGTTGATAGTCCTAAAATAACAATTAAAAAACCCTATAAAAGCTAATCATGAGAGGGTTATTTAGTAGGGTTATTAGCCATATCCATAGACAATTTCACAGCACAATAAGGAAAAAAAATGGAAATAAAAAGGAATGAGGTAAATGAGATTTTTAAGCGCCTCTCATTGTTCTGAAATTAAGCTCAAATTGGTTATGAATCTAACCACATTGCATTCCTTGCTATATCTAACAGGCCATGTAAAAAACACTTTTGTTTCACACTGCCATTTTTTAAAAAATAGCTGTATAATTAAGATGCAACCCAGTGTATCAAAATAAGCTGCTGTCCACTTTGCAATGAAACAGTATTGTTCTTCTGGCACAATATTTTGCATTTGCTCATCTGGAGGAAACTTATAGAAGGTTAATGGGGAAAATGAAAATATTTTTCTTAAAACAAAACTCTCAGAAATAACCAGGGTTGTGTAGGCCCAGCTAAGTTGCTTAGGTTTTATTTTATGATTTAGAACTACAGTACATAACTCTATCACGGAAGACAGTAAGCTTCAATTCAGGGAAGTCATAATCTTTGAACTGAATCCCACAGAGTAGTTCCCTCAGCCCCAGTCCAAAGATAGAGCTCCTTGCAAGTAGAAGCTGCCTTGCCACTTCAGTGCTGGGAAACTCCACATAGATTTTCTCCCTGGACTGGCAGAGCTTCCCCACCACTGAATATGGAAGCTTCTGCACACATGGAGCTTTCCACTAGAGCCTCAGCTTGCAAACTATGACCGGGGGGCTATAGCAAGTAGCTACAGGCAGCCAGTGCCTATAGGATTCTATGAACATTTCAGCAAACTCTCTAACTGTGAAGTTAGAATGCTCTATCGCCAAATTTTAAAGCTTATGCGGAAATGTGCAACCAGGTTGCATCACACCAGACATGCAAATATCTAGTTACAGGTAGGTAGCCGTGTTGGTCTGCCAGAGTCGAAATAAAATAAAATAAAATAATCCTTCCAGTAGCACCCTCGAGACCAAGTAAGTTTGTGTGCATGCACACAAAAGCTCATACCAATAACAAACTTAGTTGGTCTCTAAGGTGCTACTGGAAGGATATTTTTTTTTAATGCAAATATTATAGAAGGTGATAAAATTCAATTAGGGGAAGAGCATTGTCCTGAATGTGTTTTTAAAAACAGTAGCTTATTGTGAAGGTTTTTCCATCAAAGCCAGCCCAAGACATTCTGCCACCTGAAACAAGGGACAAGATGGCACCCATTTCAATAATGGCAGCATGGCAGAGTCCTCTACCACAACTGAGGGGAACAGGACAGGCCATGTGTTGCACACAGTTCTGTCCTCAAACACCACCCTGCTGCCATCTTCCCCCAACATCTACTGCCTGTGGTAACTACCTTATTCTGCCTAATGGTAGGGTTGGCCCTGAATACAAAACCGCCAAAAACAACTGTTCCTTTAGTCCTGATAAAATGCCCCACAAGGCTCTGGTTTCCTGACACTTTTTTGGTGTCATTCCCTTTACCGATCCCTTAACTGAAAGTATGTCACAATGCTCATACTTACCTGTTTGTTGCCCTCTGAAAATGGCACCCCTGGGCAAGACATTACTTCAAGCTGGTAATCTCAGTTGAGGCTTTCTAAAATTGCAAAAACTGCAACACTATTTTTAAATGCAGAGATCTTGGAGCCCGTTAAAACAATGAGCTCAGCCCCCACTGAGGCATCTTAGAGAATCAATTCTATGATTCCATGATTTTATGGCTACATAGAGGATTTTTTGTTGTCGTTGCAAACAGAAGAGAAAGCATTAAAATGATCTCTGACCTTATTCATGTGAACTGCCTGCCATTTCGCTATTATCTTAGCAGGATAAATCTTTTTAAATGTCAGAATCCCCACAGTTTCCCCCTTCTGTTCAAGGCAGAGTACACTTGGCCTCTTTTCCTTTTCCTTTTCCATGGCTGCTGCAATAAAGAAATATAAACTGTTTGCAGGTGCCATAATTTCCTGAGCATTTTCACGTTTTAAGACCCAGAAACCCTACTGGCAAAATACGTAATGGAAAGGAGAAAAAAGATGTTAAATTGTGCCATCAATAAAAGCAATATAATAAGCAACAGTCTTGGGGATATGCAGGGTTTTTCTTTTTTTTTTTCTAAGCTGGAACTCAGTTCCAGCCATTGTTATTATAAGAGAACAAGGGAGGTGTTCATGGTGAGTTCCAATACCTCTTTTTCTAGAAAAACAGCACTGGGGATATGACATACAAAATCGGAGGAATCTATTTTGGCCATAGGGCTAAGAAGCACCTTATCATCTTAGTGAAACAGTATAGACCAGGATTCACAACTTTAACACACACAAACACACACACGTTCACAAGATGGTGCCAATCAATTCTGATTTATTAATACTTTCCTCAAGTGCTTTAGTGCCATCTCTCTATATAAAGAATAACTTTTATAACAAGACTAACAAATTTCTTATGGTAAATTCTGTGGACCAGAATTAGAACAAGTCACCAATGGGTAACCCTCCATATTTGTCCTGTAGGAAATGGTAATCAGAGGTACACTTGAAGAGTCAAGTTGCATTAGCTACCATGGCAGAGCAATGGCATTCGGGTTGGTTTAGACTAGAGCTTTTATTGATAGAGTGAGCTTTGCTAGATAAGTTGCTGGATATTTCATTTGTGCCTCTCTGTACTGAATGTAATATTTTGATTTTAACTATTGCTGGTCTGGATTTATTGAGTTATATGATTTGTGTTAATTTCTCCTGTTTTATTGTGCCAGTCTCACCAGGTGACATATAACCCTGAATTTTTATTTTAATAATAATAATAATAATAATAATAATAATGTGTTGGGGCTTGTTTTAATTACTCAGTAATTAGTGAAAGCCAGTCTGCACCTCCTTAAATATATTTCTTCCCATGTTCCAGATCTCAGCTTGACCAAACTTGGGCTTATGGGGGTATAGAAACACTCAGGCCTATGAGAGATGGATAACTACGTATGATGTAGGTAGAGCATGAGACTCTTAATCTCAGGGTCATGAGTTCGAATTTCGCATTGGGCAAAAGATTCCTGCCTTGCAGGGGGTTGGACTAGATGACCCTTGAGGTCCCTTCCAGCTCTAACAATTCTATGATTCTATTCTAAGTTCAGTGCTTTCAAGTGAGCACAGTACCATTGATACAGAACTGGCATCAGGACCTAACATGCTTCAGCAGCTGCCAGGGCCCCAGCAACCTAGTAGGGTCTACTGCTGACACCTGTCCTGGGCCCTCCATTTTTTTTTAAAAGGCCTCTGGGCCTAGCTGCCATTTTCATTGTTGGAAATGGAAACCATAGCCCCTAGCCACCTGCTGCTGCCTGGAGCACTGCCACCCACCACCAATGCTAGATAAACTTGCCATAGTCTATCAAAAGAGGAGGACTTTGCACAAGACTCCCTCAGAGTTGAGGATGGAACTGCCCGAACAGTCAATGTCTGAATGAGCAATAGGAAACTGCTAACCAGTTGGGATGCGAATGGTGAGGCTAGCCTACAGAGTTGCCCTTTCGATGTCTGCATTCCTGCTATCTACCTGGATGAGGTTGGAGTAGGGCAGTATGTTTAAGGTGTATATCAGTGGGACCGGCGACTGCCCCTGTGAACCTGGTGCTTCCACCAGTGTGCTTACCCTGCCCCTGGTTCCATTTGGACAACCACTTCCTCTTTCAGTTCTATGTGCTTTTCAAGACTCAAGATTATAAAGCACGGATCCACATGGATCCTCAGGATTTTTGCATTGGGTCACCCCCAAATTCACCATCAGATCACATAGCATGTCCATGGCTACAGCCTGCACCAAAAAAACCACGAACCCACTGTTGTGTGGGGCCGCAATGGCGCAAAAACGTGGTTAAAAGCACGGATCCACATGTATTCTCAGGATTTTTGCATTGGGCTACCCCAAACTCACCGTCAAATCACATGTCTGTGGCTGCAGCATGTACCACAAAAATCATACATCCACTGTTTTTTCTTGTTTTACTCCTCTAAAAACTAGGTGCGTCTTATGTCAGGTGTGTCTTATGGAGCGAAAAATATGGCATTTCTACCGGATTTGACTTTTACCAAGATCCTTTGGAAAAGCAAAGAGTTTGTGCACCATTGCACGCACTTTTCTTCCTTCTCTCTCAATGGGTAGATTGTAAGGGGACTAATCTGTAGGATGCAGGAGAAATTTCTGGAGAGGGCAGCTGTCAGGGACTGGGCAGAGGAGGCATGGTGGAGACCACCTCCTCATTCTGACTCTTCCAGGGAAGAGGAAGAGAGTATAGATTAACAACAGTGGTTTGCGGGAGGGCACAGCTCAGAGGCAGGTGAGAGGGAAAGTTGAGAAATCATGGGAGAGCTCAAAGTAAAGAGCTCAAAGACAGAGGGCACACAGCAGCACCCGTAGAGGAGATGACGAGGATGAGGGAGAAAAGGTGGTTGGAGATTCACTCAGGACCACAACACCATTATCCAAGAAGGTAGGTTCTATAACCTCTCTCTGTAAAGATTGAAATAAAAAAGAAGTGTCAGAAAATCCAGATGTGCCCACAGCTCTAAAAGAGTTGGTGCCCACTGAGAACACTGTCTCCTTTGCTAAACCCTTCACCTACATTTTCCTTCCTTAGGTTTATTTTTTGTGGGTGTTGCTGCTGGAGTTTGATAGAACCCTAGGAATGGGCATGAACATATGGTAACGCTGAAACCTAATGCTACACCAAACCAGCTCAGCTACATTAGCCATGTTACAATGCTATAACTGCGTTATAAACATTCAACACCAGATGGCACTGTAGAGCACAAAACTTTGTCCATGCGATTTTACATAGAGTTCTTTCTTTTGTTATAATGATTTAATTTATGACTTATTTATAGTGGTTTTTCCCCCCTGGGGGGTAGATCCAGCCTGTATCTGCTTTGCTCATCCCCAGTCATTTTAGCTCAGTGTGATGTGGCAGCTAAGCCAATGTTAGTTTGGCTTACTGTATCTGGCCAAAATTTCCTTTGCCATGGAATAAAAATACAGGAATACTTGAAGTTCTTGTTTTAATCATATGCATCTGTTTGGATTTGTTTTTAAAAAATGGCAAACATTTTTTGTTTATTTCTCAAGTTGATTTTTGGTGCTGAACGCATGGCTGATAAAGCTGAGCCTGGATGAAGTTATGTTTTGCTAGTGACATAGTCCAGTAGGAACAATGCTGCTATAATAATTCACTATCCAGCCTGTGACCCCATCTCTAGACCCTGCAGGCATTTGAACATTGCTGAGAAATGGAACAACTTGCAAATGTAGTATTAACAGTGGCTGTGGAAAGCCCCGTATTATAATGCAGAGCTAGTTTCTTTAATAATTTGGCAACATTATAAAGTGAACACCTCTAAAAGCCTGGAAGTTGTTGTGGACTTGCCAAAAAAAGAGGACCAGGTTTTGTTCTTCCTTAAAATTCAGCATCTGTCTGAGTTCCAAGAAATAACTGTTCTTAAGATGAAAGGAATTTACTTAGATAAGACTCTCGTATACCCTTGCGGGGCTCATCTTACATTTTGTTTCTGATTACATAATTTTTGTTTGGAACTATCATTTCCAGCATGGTAGACGTTTCTTCTGAGATGTCCCAAATCTTGGATAAAAGTCAAAACTAAAGAACCGCATGAAAGAAAATTCCTTTCACTCCATGGTGTGGTGGCCTAGGGATCTTTTTGTGATGAAAGACCAGCCCCCACATCTTCCTCCCTAAAAGGTAAAGGTAAAGGTACCCCTGCCCGTACGGGCCAGTCTTGACAGACTCTAGGGTTGTGCGCCCATCTCACTCAAGAGGCCGGGGGCCAGCGCTGTCTGGAGACACTTCCGGGTCACGTGGCCAGCGTGACATCGCTGCTCTGGCGAGCCAGAGCCGCACACAGAAACGCCGTTTACCTTCCCGCTAGTAAGCGGTCCCTATTTATCTACTTGCACCCGGGAGTGCTTTCGAACTGCTAGGTTGGCAGGCGCTGGGACCGAACAACGGGAGCGCACCCCGCTGCGGGGATTCGAACCGCCGACCTTTCGATCGGCAAGCCCTAGGCGCTGAGGCTTTTACCCACAGCGCCACCCGCGTCCCTACTCTTCCTCCCTAGGAACCTCCAAAGAAGGAAGATGGTGGAACAAGGAAGAAAGCTATGTAGATTTATCCTGGCTGTTCAGAGGAAACAGAGCAAACTCTAATTTAGAGTAGAACCGCACTGCAAGTGGGTGATTGTAGTCACTCTAAGCTCAACAGGGACTGTAGCCTGTTGCTTCCTCGTCGTCATCCTCCTTCCACAGATCACCCCTGTGCCCATAGCTGTCAACTTACAGATTTGAAAATAAGGGACCAGCAGCCTCGAAAATAAGGGATCAGCAGCCAAAATAAGGGATTTTCTGGGCACAGGTTATGTTCAACTTCTGAGCCCCTCTGAGCCAAAGGCAGAAAGCCCAGCCAGCAGCCAAATGAAGCCTCATCAATAAGGGACAGCAGCAGGACATGGCGCTGGGATAAGGGACTGTCCCGCCAAATAAGGGACACTTGACAGCTATGCCTCTGCTTTTATCTCTGGAGACAACCTGGTTCAAATCCTCACTTCCCTATTGCTCCTTGGGTGATGTCAGGGCAGCCACTATCACTCAACCTAATCTGCATCGAAGGGTTGTTGCTAGGGTAAAATAGGTGTGGAGCGACTTCTGGAGCACCTGTAAATCCCCCCCCCCTTTTTTTAATCATTTGCTGCCTTCCTGTTTTTCTCTTTTCTAGAGGGTGGGATTGTGTATGTCACCTTCAGCTCCTGGAAGGAATGGCAGGATATGAATACACACACAGACACATACACACACGCTCCACATCCATCCTTCTGCAAAACCTAAGATCCTTTGGGACCTGTACATTTCTTGCCCCCCCCTTTTGCCCAGGCTCATCAGTTTCAGTGTGTGGCTGAAGAATGAAAATGGAGTGTGCGGTAAAGTGGTGTCTTGAATGGTCTCTTTCATGAACAGCCTTGCCTGCTCTGCCATCTCTAGAACAGGACAGGCTAGCCTAAGCTATCTCAGGTTAGGTGATTGGAGTATTTGTTCCCTTCACCCGCTCATTCTGGATTGCCTTTCGATTTAAAAAGTGATCAAGGTGAGAGAGAATGCATTATGGTCATACATTATTCAAGTGAAACACAGATTAATCTCACTGAACGTGTTGCCATATTGGTGAATCCATAGAGCAAGTCAGGAGAAAAAAATGCTGCAAGTGCTAATAGCTTTTGAAATGAGAATTGTGGTGGGGGAAGTCACACGTTTGATTTCAAAGGTAGGCCCCCTTATATTCATTAGCCTATCTTTGAAATCAAGCATGTGGCAGGGAGCTCTCGCTTTATGTCTCCCACACCGTTTATGACGCACTTCCAGCAATGTTCATTATACTTATCTTTGAACCTTCATTGGGGAAAATGCCATTGTGGAATATTATTGAGCTGGTTTTATGTTATGTTTACATTTAAACTAACTTGCCCTGCCATTTTCTACATAAACTTACACTTATTTTGTGAAACTAGTCTGAAGTTCTCTTTCCCCCCATTTTCCCGCACGATGTTATCATAGCGTAAAATTTTATTACAGCTGAGTATAATTTTAGAAAGTGAGCCTCCAAACAAAGGCACTTCTCAAATACAGTTTAGTTTCTCATGGAAAATTTTCCGAATTGGGCAACAGTGCACTCAAAAGCATTGAAAGAAGCTGACTCATATTATTTGTTCTACTGTGTTGTTTTAAACATGAGCTTTAATAATTTCAATCTGGGTTGGACTGCATTGAATTATTATAATAATACCGTATTTTGTTCTCTGTGTTCAATCACTGTTATTATAAACTGCTTTGAGATGTGAGAGGCTTGAAGAAATAAAAGAATGAAGAAAGAAAGCTGGGGTGTTAGCTCCTGGCCATTTGAAGGAAGAAAAACAGTATCGTATTTGAATTTGGAGTTTACATACAGGAAAAACAGCAGCAGAAACAGAGGTCCACAGCCAAACTATTTTATATTACCATAGAAGACCAGACATTATGGACCTTCTGCAACATTCCGCTGCTCCTTTAAGGATTATGGGTTTGAGTTATTTTATTTTATTTTATTTTATTTGTTTAATTAATTTTATATACTGTCCTTCATCTGAAGATCACAGGCTGGTTCACAGCATGCAAAGCCTAGTTTTCACTAGGTTGAGTGAATAAACTACTTTGGGGAATCTTCTGATAAACCCAAAGCACAGTTCAATCATCTAGGTAGTTTTGGTTCTTCCCTTGCAAAACACATAGACTGACCATGCGTTAAGCAAGCCAGGGGCTAGCAAGGACTTTTGCCCTTTAAAGCCACAACGGAGGAATAGAAAAGGATAAGGAAGGCCAGCCTTCTCTAATCCCCCTTAGGTTGTACCAGTGATACAACTCTACCTATTTCTAATAACTTCCAACTCAGTGCTATTTACCAAAAGGAGCTTTGTTAAATTATAGATATTCCCTGAAGACTGACAGCAACGAACGAGGAACCGCATTAAAGTTTCAGCTACATGGAGCTAAATAAACCCTTTGAGAACAGCTACTGTATATTACCAAGACAGAGATGATTGTTCGGGGAGATTTGCTCCCTCAAACAAATAGCAGGAATATTGTTTAACAGCAACCTCCACTGGGTGCTCGTTGGTCGAACTAGAAGGGTGCAGAGCCGAACGGTTGATTGTTTTCTAGCTAGGTTTAAGTATTTGCTACTGTTATTTATTGATTAAATCAATTGCACCCTGCCTCTTCTTTCCCAAAAAATATTAAAATCATAAACAATACCAAAGTCAGACTCAGCCATACGCTAGAGCATGACATTCTGAGAACAATTCTCCCTTCCTTCCCACCCAATCTAATAAGCGACTCTCTCTTTCCTCATATTAGAGTACAAGGATTCTTTTGCAGTCATTTAGCAAAAGCAGAAATGTAATTGCTCCCGCTTGGTCTGAAAGTGGTTAGGGATACCGCAAATTTCTGTCCCTAATGCAATTTCCTGTTCCTGTGATTTTCTGTTCCTAATGCAAAACCTACATTGTCAGGTGTGCAAAATCAAATACCCAGAGTGCAGTAGTTAATGGGATAATTCCACATGTGGAACAACTTCTTTTCTCTCCCACACCCGTGTACACTCCACACCCCCCCCCCAAAAATCTGCTCTGGAGGATTGGGGAACAGCCAGAACAATTTTAGGGGGTGCATTGGGACAAAAAGAGGGAAGGAAAGTCCCATTACACAAGCAGGAGTTGTTCCCAAAGTGCAAGGAGGTATTTGTACTCCACTGACAATTGTGAATAATGATAATGTTATGCAGTAATAAGTGTGGAATATGCCCTGAGTTTCTTTCAATTCTTGGGATTTTGTATCTGTTGGGGTAGAACATCTGAGAGCAGGTTTGCCAGACAGGTTCCTTTATTTAAGTAAATACTTTGGCTAACTAGTTAAGCACCACGATCAGCATAACCAAAGGAGTTGCTCTGTGCCATAGAACAAGTGGGCAGGCCTCCCCTGCCCATCTAGCTACTAGGTAGGACAACAAAAGCCACTGTGGTGTGAGCTTGAAGCAGGGTGGAAGCTGAATACACAGGGACATGATTGCTCTGTGCTGGATCCAAAGCTGTGACAAATGGAGAAGCAAGATCGGTTGGGGTGTTAATATTGGGAGCCCCTCCATTTTATGCTCAGGTTGTATATATGTGCAAATAAACCATTTCCCCTAAAGACACGACAGTCTCCGCTGACCTTCATTCCAAGGAAACCAAAGCTGAGGAAGCATCAGGAACTCCTGGATTTCCTCACCGCTCAGAGATCTGGGTGGAATGAATGTGACAATGATAACGGTCTGAATTACACCGCTCCCTTTTTGGGGAGGGATGATTTTTTTCAAATACTTATTGCCAGTGTTCAAGGAAACAGAAAGATCTTCAGAAATAAAGGGGCAGGCTTTCCACTTCGCTAAGAATGGTTGAGATGCTCCTTTTATGATCACCTTTTGTCCTAAAAATTTTTCCTCTCCTCCCTTGTCTCACAAGTTGACAAATGATCCACATGTAAAATCGTTGCAATTATCATAACTGATTGGCACTGGCAAAAGAGCTGCAAAATAAGTTACAGAGGGCACCAAATTAGAGGCAGAGAGAATAATTACTACAGTGGGATGGGGAAGCTGAGAGTTTAGGGCAAAGAACCACTCCAAGTCCAATGGAATGGCTGGCTCAGTTTAAAAACATGCAATCAGTTGGCACCTCTTAGAACTATGGAGAATGCTATTCTGAAATCCAAACTGCAAGCTAAACTACACACCCCTTGTTCATCGGTAGCATAGTTTCATTGCTTTGCATGGCACAGGACAACAATTTAGAACAGAACAGAACAGAACAAAACAAAACAAAAGCCTTGCCCTTAAGCACTAACCACTCATTAGTGGTTCCTAGCATGTGTATTCAAATGGCACTCTTCCACTAACAAGATTAGTCCTGACTCCTAGCTGCTGAAGATTTATCTGTATTTTATGTTTCCCTCTCATGTTCCATCATCTTAAGCCATTGTTTTAAGCTGCTCAAAGTCCAGCAGATTCACCATCCTCCCAAACACTCCTGCAAGATCTTGTCCCTCATTTTATCAGATATGGTGTTGTTGATGATCATAGCTACACATGGAATCCATCCATGAAATTGAATGAGAAGGCCAGGGAGTAGCAGCAAAAAACAAATGGTTGTTCCCCCAAAGCAATGAAAAGGTATCACTTAAAAGCCCTCCTCAACACCATCCCCAATCTGATTTGCCCCATCTCTTTGAAATAAAATAATTTAGAGATGGTCTGCTCACAGATCCCCCCGCAGTGCATTTAGATGGACTCCTACACACTGAGCTTCCTCCAAAATAACTGAGGGTCACACAATGACTTGGTGCCGGCCTGTGTACAAACATTACTATTCTGACACAAAAACTGAACTATAATGTGGCCCTAAAAGACTAGTGAGAAACAGAAAGCATTTTCTGCAGTACTTCCTTCCCCATTTGCTGACATGGATGGACCACAATGGAAATGAAAGACTAATTATCAGTTGAACAACACAAGGCTACAGAGTTGGGAAATAACAGGAATCGGAAAGGGGTTCAAATAGAAACCCATTCCCCTGCTCAAGTGTAATGAAGGCAGCTATGAGTGACAATAGATATTAGTGATGTATGAGCTCACCACAGCTCTTATAAGATTGCCTTGGAAAATGAGCCAAGCTATTTTCCCCAAAATTGGGAAATAGCTTGGGCTTATTTTCAAGCCAAGCTGAATTCAGAAATAAACTGCCCGCAAACCAACACCCATCCCACCTAGTGATCCAACACTTCTCTTCAGCCATCTCTGCTTGCTCCTCCCAGAGTGTCATTATTTCCTTCCTTCTGCCTCCTTACTTGCAGAAGCATGATGCCATCACCAGAGCACTATTACATTAGTCCATTGTTTTGAGAAGGGGGAGTGAATTTGGAGGTGGATGGAGAGACCTCTCTCTTTACTTCGCTGGTGCACATCATGGCCCTATGTAGCATACCAGGTCACAAGGATTCCACAGGAAACACAAATTGTTCCCAAATTCCTCAGTAGCCCTTGGTGAAACTAGGGGCTTCTTAAAGCCAGATGATTTGCAGCAGCACAGCAGCTGCTAGAGAGGAAATTTGGGCATTTTGTGGACACATCTGCTATATCACATTTTCCCTAGTTTGGCCTTCCCCAGTCTGTAATCCTCCAGGTGTTTTGGAGTCCAAATCCCATCAGTCCCAGTCAGCATGGATTATGGGACTTGTAGTCCAACAGTAACTGGAGGGCAGCAGGTTGCGGAGATTATCCATGTTCCACACACTGTAAAAAGAGGCATTTGAATTTTTCATTCAAACTATATGATAACCCTAAACTGTGCAAAGCTGTCACTGTTTTCAGAATTCAAAAGGATTTATGAGTTATTCCATCGTCAGCACACATCAACACAACTTGGGAATCAAACTGATTTGTTAGGGGTGGGGAAGATATTTGCATCTTTGTATGTAAAAGCAAAGACATGCAGGAGAATCCCATGCATGTTTACTCAGAATGAAGTCTCCTATTTTTCAGTGGGGCTTACTCCCAGGTAGGTGCGCATGGCATTCCCGTCTAAAGTTGCAACCTAGTGTCCACTTACTTGGGAGTAAGCCAAATCAAACCCATTGGGACTTACTTCTGAGTTAAAACACATAGAATTGCACTGTATGATGCTTCAAGTTCATGCGGTATAATTTTGCATCCTAATTCTTAAAAAGTTTATTTAAAAAAATTGTAGCTTTGAAGCCGGGAATAAAGCTGGGAATAAAGATGGCAAGGTTTTAAAATATTTTATGCACAAAAAGACACTTTAACAAAGGACTCACTGAGGCTGTTTTTGTCTCAGTTAATATTGTCCTTTTGAGATCATGGCGGGACAGAGAGACTCTCACCTAATGTTTGGCCACCCAAAATATGACAGGCTAATCTACTCAGTGATATCATGTAAAATAAAATAAAAACACCTGTTGAGCCTGAATAGCACTTGGAGCTACATTTTGTCTTGAGGAAAACTTGGAAGCAGTGTCTGACCAGTTTGTTTTTTATATGGCCTTGGTAGATATACACCAATTGTGACTATTCGGTGGACTATGTTATTAATACAACCGTTACCTCCTTGTCGATCGAAAATGTGAAATGGGAAAAGGAAGAAAAAAAAAGAACATACCATGTCCACAGAACAACACAAAAAGAACTAGATCAGGGGCATCAGGGAAGGTGGAATACTATAACAACACATGTTATATTGTTATACTATTCCACCCACCTTAATGAAGAACCCTTTGGTGTGGCTACGCCATAGCCTTTCGAATCCAGATTTCCTCCCACTTTCATGGTGTCACATGGCTTGCGCTGCTCAATGTATTCATTCATGGTGGACTCCAGGAGGAAGGCAAACTTGCCCTTGGACTTGCGGACACGGGCAACTCCCTCAGCCGTAGTCCTAGCGAACACGGACGGGTCTGTTGTGCTCATGTACGCCCACATCTTTTCATACACTGCTATTTTAGATCTCTGAAGGAAATTAAAAGGAGATTAGATGTAGCAAAGGGACGAGGTCGCCACAGAAACAGGTCACAATGCATAATGTATCAGGAGTCAGGTGTTTTTTGATCGCTCCGTGGGGGGGGGGGGGAGATACCTTTCAATAGCATTAGAGTCATTCGTAGGAAAATACTGCAGTCCTGACATTGCTTACCGTCGCACATACTCGTAAGTTTTATGCGCAGCCATGTTAAAATCATTTCCAGGCAGAATCACAAGAAACAGAAGAAATTATTGGAGGTGTCAGAATGACTGGCAGGAAATGTAATGATTGCTAAGTGTAGCCTTTTGTACAGGTTGGTTCGATGCAAGCAACAAAATTTGACTACACACAGGGCTGTGGAAAGAAAAGTTGCACAGATTGTTGCTGTGTGTACAGCCTGTGCATTTTCCTCATGGAATGGTCCCATCCTGTGCAAATAGCCACCTCTGGATCATTCATAGAGGTGGCCATTTGGCACTACATGGGAGCATCAAATCCACGCAAAGTAACTCTTGCTCATGCTATCTAAAGGCCAATTCTGCTATTCATCAGCCCTGCTAGACCTGCTAATAAAGGGAAAAGGCCAGGAAACAGCTGAATAGCACCAACGTAGCCAGTTAATAGCTAAATATCCATTTCCTATGGTCAGATGCAAGCCTGAAATACTTGCTTGATAGACCCGCCTTGAATAGATTTGCCAAAGGCCTGTCTATGGCCATTACCTATTAACTGTCTATTGCCCAGTTATCTCCCTAGTGAATGGAAGGCAAAAATAAACTCAGAATCTGCACTAAGGCAAAAAGTCACTAGTGCAGTAGAAATAACTAAATTCACAAGGCACACAACAGTGTAGAATGGGTGCATATGCTGAGTAAGAGAAGAAATCACACCAGTGAGAAAACATGGTGTGGTTCACCTGGAATCTTTATGTAGGTCTGAGGAGCACCTGTTCAGACATATCCTTGTTTTAAGAGGCTTAGCTTTTGAGAATGGCTGATCTGCCTACAGCTCCCCTTCTTGGCTAGAGCTGGGTTATGGCACACACAATGAATCACCAACAGGCATCATTTGAGTTTCACATTCAAACCCCACTGGCAACCAGGGTGGTGGCACAGGAAAACATCCCCGTGGAGCATGTCCCAAGGCCTTTTTGCATTCCTCTGGAAGTATAACGGGGCTCCAAGAGGACATCCCTCTAGAAGCTCCCTTAAGGGTTGTGTCAAACAGCTGAAACATGCATTGTTAGGTGGTTCTTATACCGTTTCATTGAACTATGTTCTATTCATATTTAGGACAGAAGGCCAAGGGTAAAAGTGATGGAGGACACACTTTAAAGTACTATTATACCACTTTAACAGTCATGGAGAATCATAGGGACTATAGTTCATTCTGGGAATTGTAGTTCTGTGAGGTCAGCACCCCAAACAAACTACAGTCCCAGGATTCTCTAGGGCCTTTATAGTGGTACAATAGTGTTTTAAATGTATGGTGTGGGTGGAGTCTAAGAAATTTCACCAAGGGTGGCAATGAACACAATCCTGTCCAAAATGGCAGTGAACACAATCCTGTCCAAGTTAAACACTTTCAAGTCTCCATGGCCAAGCATATAGTGGCATCAGTGGGACATAAGAGTCCTTAATTATGCCCAGCAATTTCTGTTTCCAAGCTTCTAGAAAAGGGTACATTTTACATTTCTGTAGCAGAAAAACAAAATTAAAGTAACGCGAATAGAAAGCTTTACAAGATAAATGTGATGAGGCAAATGACTGGAACAATATCTCTTATAGTTACAGACTTATAAAGCATCCCCTTTGCTTCATTCCAGTGCCTATTATGCATCTTTTCATCAAAGGCTGCCTTCAGAAAACCCGTAAGCAAGAATGAACCTGAAATCCTTAGAATCATCATATATACTCAGCACTCCCTTTCGTCTCCATGCTGTGGTTTTCAATCAGCTAGCAGAGCAATGCTATCTTCATTACCTCTGCCTCTACAGTCCCTAAGGGCAGTTCCTAGCTTGACATGTCAAGATCAATATATTTGCCACAAATTAAAATGATTGCAAACGCCAACAAGTGGCATTGGAGTTTTAAAAAAAAGTAATGTCAATATTGTAGGAGCTACAAGACCACAAATCTGATTTTCCATAATGCATCATTATTCCGACGGCGTTCTGAACGCTTCCCAGGTAGAGCAAGGGAAACGAGAACCTAGTAGGCATGCCAACTTACTCTGAAGAATTCTTTCGTCGACCCAGAGTCCAGTGTCCCATATGCAATTTCAGTTTGTTTGGCAAGGTCTTCTGCGCTTTCTATGGGCGAGACCATTCGCTCAACAGTCAAGAAAGCCGCAAGGTTAGCGGTATATGATGAAATAATGATGAGTGTGAAGAACCACCACACACCTCCAACTATGCGACCTGAGAGAGATCTAAACATGAATAAGATAATGCATATTTTCCTATCTCTTGGCCAAGGAGAAAGAGAAAGAGAGAGAGACAGGAAGAGAGACAGTGAGAGACACCATTATGACAGGAAATTTATTCGCCAAGCAGCAGTAACTGGGACTGAAACATAACAGGACCAAAGTTCTGTTTAACCAAGCTTCTCCTGATATCCGGTGCTCAATCCAGGATACAGTGAAATAGAAATGCAATATACCTCTGAGTTTTAATTATATTTCTCAAATGAGAAAGCAGCTGCTACAGCAGCTGGAGTTCAGTGGTTTTCGAACTGCATTCAGGGGAATAACAAGGCTCCTTGCAAGTTTATGAGTGAAAATATCAGTCACTGAAGGAAAACTTCTTTGAAAGACAGTTTGCCCACTACGACTGATCTTCCTCTCAGTAAGGGGGGTGTTGAATGGCTTGCAGGACACATTCTCAGTTAGTGAGCCTCAAAATACCCAGCTGTACATGGTCTGAGATGGAATCCTAAGTACTGTGCCAGGGTTCTTTGGCAGATAGGTCTGTAGAAAGGATTGAGTGAATGTTGGAAGTTTTTAAAACAGCTAGGCTACATTACCTTCTGTATTCCAGGAACATATTCTTACATACTTAGCAAGGTATGCTTAAAAAGAATCCAGTGTGCTCTGTATTTGTTAGGACACTGTATGAAAGAATTCAACACAAAGATGCCTGCCACATCTAAGCAAGTTATAGACAACATGGTCTATATGCATCCAATTGGATAGCCATCAGGAAGAACTCTTTGGATTTTCGTGGCAAAATTGACCATCTTTGAAAACTGTTTACACCGCAGTACTAGATATAAACCCTTCAACTCCATTAACTTTATAAAGTCTAGACTTTATAGACACCCAAACAGACACACTGCTATCTGTTTCCAGGTTTGCCTAGAAATGAATGAGAACAGTTCTTATTCAGAGAAAGTCAGTGATGTTTAAGTCCTATTGAAATAAGAAACCGACTGGGACTCCTTTCAGGTAGTGTCTTGGATCTGTGACCCTTAGAAAAATAGCAAAATGGCTTTGTTTTTCACATAAGTTGTATGCACGTTTGACAAATAATACTCCACTATTGGGGGAAAAAAGCACATTTCAACACAAAAACAGAAACTTATTCAAATGCAGTCCAGGCCTCATGAAATCGCTAGTTTTGGCAGGACTAACATTCAACAAACATCCTCTGCTTTGTATCCTAAGTGTGTACTCCAGTATGGAGGTTTCGATATTGATTTCTGTACAGCATGGTTGCACCCTAAATTCTGATTCTCTAATTTACGTTCCACCTGCTGCATTTTCCATATTACCTTTGGTAGTCTGAAGAAATAATTTAAAACAATGCAGCTGTCTGAAGATTGCCTGCATTTGAGCAAGGCCAAGGGTGGACATGTGGAATGCCTAATGTTTATGCAACCTGACAGTTGTGAGATGGATGGGGAGGGAGGTTGGAGATAAGAGGGAGGGACCGCTGTTGAGGCAATGGAATAGAGGCTACTTCAAAGGTAGATAGTCTAGGAATGTAGCTGTTGATAAGTGTGCATGATCAATGCGTGCATGCTATGACAAAAATGTAACCAGTTAGCTTAAAGTTCTTTGTTTGAGAAGATGTTTTAGAGTTCTTTGTACTATGCCCTGGACCTCTCTTGCTCTCACCTTACTTGGTGGGCGAGGGATCCTACTGTAGCAGTGAAACAAAGATTTCCCATAGCAGTAGCATTTTGGCTCAAGAAATGGGAAAAAAGAGCAACTGAAATGCACTGGGAACAATGGGAAAGCATTTTCATATTGTCTTCATATAATACAGAGTCTGCTGGCTTCATCCCAAACCAGAGCTGGCCAATGCCAGCTCTTTTGGGGGGACGCATTCTGCTTTCCATATGGGTCTAGTTGCCAGAACACACAAACTACAAGCTCCTGAGTGATCATATGCCATAATAAGTTTGGTGTTATCTAGTTGTAAGGGTTTCCCAGCTGTGGTGCACCTATGTATAACATTACGTACAAACGTGCAGGTTTACAAACAATATACATAAGTACGGTATATTCCAGATCTAAAATAGAGATGCAGCATTAAAGATAGAATATCCATTACAATCCTTTCCCCCAGTACCAATCCAGGAGTTGCCAATTGGCTGTACCTACCTATTGCCATTAACACAATTGCAAAAATAAAACGAGTATCCGTGAAACTTTAAAAACAACAAGAACCTGAAACGTACAAAAGATTTAAAATGATTCAATATGGCTGTCTGATTTGAAAGGGAGACAATTACTCGGAACACATTAATGAACAGAAGAATCAATTTTAAAACAGCAGCAAGCAAGTGGCTGACTTTTGTGTACTGTATTGCGTATTCTCACTGCTGATAATAAAATATACATTTTTGAAAACAGATATTATTTGATACCAACCTGGGAGAAATATCACATCCTTGCTGCATGAAGGCACCCAGGGAGAACCACAGGCTGTTGAAGATGCCAAATTCATTGGGAGGCTGGTCACTGGGCCCTTCTTTGCCGTCCTCTGGCTCCTCTGTGTGCCACTCATATGGACTAAACCTGCTCACCAGGAACAGGACAACACTGACCCCAATGTAGGCAAAGACTATGCACATCCAGATCTCGTAGGCTAAGGGGTCCAGAAAGGAAAACACTCCAGGTTTAGATTTCTGAGGCTTTTTGATCATAATGGATATGCCCAGACTCATAAAGGGCTTAGAAAAATCGATAACCTCCTCTCGTACCAAAGTGATGGTCAGAGGCGCGACAGCAATCTCTGCTTTCTGCAAAGAGAAGGAGAACCCAAACAACTACAGATTAGAGAAACACGAAATGGCACAAATTGCTTTGCAACAAATGGATGCATTAGACTTAAAACTAAAGGCCAAAATGGATACCAAAGAAAGTGAATAGGGGACTGTGCGCGCGCACATGTACATGTGTGTATTCTTATTGCATAAATATCATTCTATAATCTATTATTAGTAGCATCAATGCCTCTTTGATCATGAACCTTGAAAAGTACCTGGAGCTGAAGGAGGAAGTTGAACGGATGACAGTCTTTCTCACTTCCTCTTTCAGCTCTATGTTCTTCTCAAGGTTCAGATTAATTCTGCTAGATCCAACTTTTACACAGATCCCTTGAAAAAAGTAGAGCACTTCCTCTCTTTCTGTCTTGGCGGTGGCAGGAAACACCTGATCCAGGGGATGAACTGGAATAGGTCTGAACCTGCCTGGAAATAGAAATAGGTCATGCCAATTGAACCGGGATTTGTTTTTTGCAATACTCATCTTGAACTAACTTAAAGCATCGTGCTTATTTTGAACTAACCTATGGGAGGCCAGGCAGTGATCTAGCCTGTACAGCACCTCTCTGCACACTATGTACATTCCCAATGTGCTTAGAAAGCACACTCGAATGTTACCTTGCTTGTGGAGCCATTTGTGTGTGCAGCCTGGAGTCCCATGGGGCTTTGGACTGCAGCCAGTGCCATCAGCTCTGAAGAGCTTTAACAGTGTCAAGAACAGAGCTTTCCAAACTGTGTGTCGCGACACATTAGTGTGTCGGCTGCAGTGTGTAGGTGTGTCATGCGAATGCTCTTATAAGGGGTTAGTTTAACCTCCGGTTTCCTAGTAAAATTGTGTCGCGAAATGATATGTCTAAAAAGTGTTACACCAACATGAAAAGTTTGGAAAGCTCTGGTCTTTGAAGAGTGCATGGCTCCATTTATCAGAATGAGCAAGGCTCATTATCAGCATTTTGACTAAGCAATAAAGAAAATATGGATATCCAATAAAAAGGCATGGTGTAAAGTGTGGAACCTCTTGAATGCTGCCGCCTGTTTCAATGGCTTAATTCACATTCTCTTTTTTCCTTCTCAAATATTCATTTTCAAGGAAGCTTAACAAAATGCAGCATAAATTACTTGAACTTCAGAGCCTCATTCTTTGTTAGACTTTGACAGAAATGGGCAATGACCTCCTTATTCATCATGCAGTGAGTGGATAACATTCCATGGCAGAAGAATGAATATTTAACTGGAGTTGACTGCTGGAGATTTTGAGAACACCTGCAAAAGGTAGCTAATTGCATTCATCACTAGAAAGTGCTTTGATGAGTAAGCTCATCACTAAAGATTATAGTGTTGTGCAGATAATATTTTTGTCATCTAGATTCATCAGAAAAACAGCAAGGATCCCCTAGCTCTGCAGGACAGTGTTCTTCAGATATCTCAATTGGTAGAGCATGAGACCCCTTAATCTCAGAGTTGTGGGTTTGAGACCCACATTGAGCAAAAGATTCATGCATTGCAAGTGTGTTTAAAATTTCAGACATAGTCTGCAATCCTATCCACAATTACCCAGGAATAAGATGGATTTTTCTTTGGAGTAAATAAGCATTGGATTGTGCTGCCTACCAATATAAAACGAAAATATATTTGAATCCAAATAAACAAAAAACAAGCTTTGGGTATTGTTACAAGGATTTCACTGCTTGCGTCCAATTTGTGTTTGAGAGTGAATCAAAAATGGGTTTGGCTAAAGTGAAGGATCATCATAGGTGGAGGACTGTTCCAAACATGATACTGCTTTCTAATACACAGGTATATTCAAAAGTGTAAGGACATCAGATGATAGGTCAATCGGTAGAGAATGAGACCCTTCAGGCATGTGGGTTTGAGTCCCATGCTGGACAAAAAAAGATTCCTGCATCTCAGGGAATTGAACTAGATGATCTTTGTGGTCCATTCCAACTCTACAATTCTGTGGTTATATGATCACCTCCCAACCATCCTCAGTCACTCAGTGAACCACCCAGTCTTCAAAGCATCTCCAGCCCTGCTCGCAAAGTTATGCTGATAAATGAAAATTCCTCTCTTCTCTCCACTCTTCCTAAACAGCAGAACAGGGCTCTTGTCCACACAGCACAGAGATTGTTGGAACCAAACCTTTGCTGCTGAGAAGCTTATCAGATGAAAGAGTCTTGGCTGTTTGCTGAAACCAGAATAGGAGCATCTGAAGCTGCCTTATACATAGTCCAACCCAGTGCTGTTTTTCTGGGGGGTACACATACCCCTAAACATTTTGTGAATCTTTGTACTTTTGTCCATTTACTGTATTTATTTTTCCTCTATTTGAACTATAAAATGGTGATTTTCTTGAGTCAAAATGAGAGTACCCCTAAATATTTTTTAGGGGGGCGGAAGCACTGGTCCAACCACTGCTCATTGCGGTCTACACTGATAAGCTTCAGATCGGAGTCTTTTCCAGTTCTAGAGTTGCCAGGATTGAACTGGGGAGCTTTTGTATTATCTCCACCAGTTGAGCTGCAGCCCTGCCCAGCGACGAGAAGGTGGGGGGCGGCCTTATCATTCTGCTTTCCAGTCTACACTTTCATACCTCAGTAGTTCACTTGTAGTGTCAAGATGCATTTCCATATTTTCTAAGTGATTAAAAGGGAACGTTCACACTCACTAGTTTAAATGTTCTGAGAAATGATCCATCAACAGGGAAATTGTTTTAATGTCCCTTCCAGCATGGAAATGCAATTTTCTTTCCAAGCGAAGCATTTCCTGAACATACATGCACAGTTTATAAAAGAGGTTGTGGCGTGCCACCTGCATGTCTATTATGGCTCGGAGGTAATATTTAGATTATTCATCAGGGATTGTCAACATTCATATGTCAACATTTGCCAAGAAAAGAGCCAGACAATCGCTGGGACGTATATAACCCTACATGACAGCTACACCCATGAGAAGTTGATGCAAAAGTTGGCATCAAAAATAGGTATGCTTACCCCGTACACCAGTTCTCCCACCATCCCATTCCAGATTTTTGTGTTTGGATCCCTTGCTCCGTATTTTCCATCAGGAACAATAGCAATTTTGTACTTGATGCCAATATGCTTTGCAATTTCTGATGCCAGGTCTACACAGTATCCTTCATACTTGTCATTCCCTTCAAACAGTTCTCTGTTTTTTTTCCACATAACATATGGGGCTTCCTACAATGAAAGAAGGAGAACTGTAAAAGATAAACACATAGCATAGCTTGTCCAAAGGTACATGTTATTTACCACCAGCTGTGTCATATCGAAAGGTCACATCAGATATTATTGAACTGATCACAAAATGGAAAAAGAAATCCATAGGAAATCTATATCTATATCTATCTATCTATCTATCTATCTATCTATCTATCTATCTATCATCTATCATCTATCTATCATCTACCTATCATCTATCAGATTTGCAACATATGACATACACTTGTCCAGTTGAAATCCAAAACCCAATTTAGATTTTTTTTTAATCCTTGGGCACATAATAAGAATGACAAAATTAATGGACCAGTTGCTTTAAAAATCAATTTCTTTACAACCATATTTTAACACCTTTGTTTATATGGATAACTTATTGACTTATATTGGAATAATTTTACAAAAAAACACCCCTGGGTATAGGTGCCTTTTCAATATGCTGAAGGAAGCATCAGCTACCCCTTATAATTCAATAAGCAAAATAGCACTCACTGGGTTGGATCCAGACAGGCCTTTTCATGAGTGGAAGTTGCTCCTTCTGTTCATGGAAGGCTCCCAAGATCCAGCAGAGGCTCCATGGCAGAGATAGGGGAGCCCTGCCCCCCTGTACTATGTTTAATGCTGCTCTGGAGGATTGGCCAACCCTCTAAAGTTTTTCAGGGAGCAAAGAGGGCTGAAGGCATAATCAGTGGAGATAGCCTATTTCTCTCTTTCCTCCTGAGCCAGCGAATACCTGCTGAGTACATCTCTGGATCCAACCCACCATTAGGAATGTGTGTGTGTGTGTGTGTGTGTGTGTGTGTGTGTGTATCTGCCCAGAACATTGGAGGCTATACACCACACCTCCTCAACAGTATTTATAGGAACTCAAACAATGAGATCCTGCTCTGTTCCAGTAACAAGAAGCCGAAAGCACCAGCCTGAAGATGACGAGTGAGACCTCGTCGAAACGTCGCCTAGACACCCCAACTTTTACACGGGAAGACACCCGAGGACACCAAAACCTGCATTCCTGTACCCGTGAAAATCTACGAAAGCATATATATATATATATATATATATATATATATATATATATATATTCATTCCCTATAGAATCAATACAAGCAGAACTTAAAGAGAACTAAAAATAAGTAAACAAGCATGCTATTCTTTCACAGCCCTGTTGATTAAAATCAACCCATACCAATTAATCAACCACACCTTAGCTGATTAGTGTGTAAATTTCAATCACACAGTCCTCCATTTAAGTGAAACATAAGGAAAGATTGCATCCAAAGACTCAGATCTGTAGATTCAAATTCTGTTCCTTGGAGATTCAGAATTCTGTTCTTTGACTTATAGTTTAATTTGCTGCAATCAATCTTCAAAACAAACGAGGTCAACCATCATAGTGCTTCTTTTCTCACGTGTCTCATTGCTCTCCTAAAGCTGTTTCCCTCTCTTTCCTCCTAAAGCTCTCACCCCCCTGAGTTCTCAAATGTGGTTGTGAGATCATTTCTCCTTCCCCACATGTTGCGAGGGGGGAGTATTAAGTAAAAAATCCAAGCACCATGCGGAGATTTACACGGCATTTCAAAGGTACCATTTTTGAATGCAGTCTGAACATATATGCAGCTGCCTTTTATCAAGTAAGGGGAGTGGTCCATATGGACCAGTTCTGTCTGCTCTTAAAGGCTCCCCCATGTTCACAGGCTCCAGTATGAGAGATTTTTTTTCAAGAGGGCATGTTGTTTTGTGTTGAATTTGGAACTCCCTGAACCCAAATAATGAGTTCTATTCTGGGATGTCCGCAAATTCTGGTGAAAATGAAAAAGGGAGTGGAAACTGGCAATGTTCACTGATTCATCCTATGTTCAGAATAGTGAATGCGACTGGTGGTCACCGTTGCTGTTGTGGTTTGAAACCACAGATTGATTATCCCCTCCCGCCGCCACATATGTGTTGTGTTTTCTTTGCACTGAAATAAGTGGAACATGTAAAGACAATGGGATTATGTGAATCACACAAGTTATATAATTAATCGTGTAAACACCATTCCCCCCAGTAGACAGCAAGGTGAATTAACGTCGTTTTTGGCAGAACATGAATTGCAGTGAAATAGAAATGATCCTGCCTGTGAAAAATGCAGGGTAGAATGGGAAATTATTCATTATTACGTCATAAGCAAACAGAGAAAAGTCATTGTAACCATTATAGGCAAATTGAGAAATATTTCGGGAAGATGGTATTTTCACCATTGTACATCTTCATTTTGACACCGTGTCAATGCCTTTTCTTTGTGATTTCAATACCTTATGTAGCAGCATCCCTGCATTACCCGACGTATCAGTTCAAATATTATAGATTTAAGATTTCATTTAAAAAGGGGCGTGTTTGGCAGTGCCGCATCACTTACATCTGATGACCAGATAAAAGACACAGAGGTTGTTGCCCTTAAAGTCACCATTTGCCAATAGTTTCTCACCAACTCTCATTTGGGCTGAGCTGTGGCAACAGTTGGCAAATGTTGCGCCTTCAAAGGATAACCATAGCAGCCCCCTGCATTTCTGTCCTGCCCAAATAGATTATGCAATAATACATAGCCAAAATAGGAACGACTCAGGTATTTACTGGGACTATGATGCTGGAATTATTTGGAAAGCAAGAAAACTTTCATTCCATCTTCAATGAAAACAATGGGCTCCCAAGGTCAATATTGTGTAAACCAGATAACATTCATCATTCGGAGCACAACACTACCAATTATGGTTGTTCTTATGTGTTCTTGCAGCTTCTGGGGTTCTCCAGAAGCTTATTATGGGATTCTCAATTAAAAGATCAATAATAGCCTCTTCCTTGAAAAGTAGATTCCCCCATATTTACCAATTTTCTTCTGCAGTGTGCTGATTCAGAGGTATTGTGTCTGTTCTACAGCACACTCTGTTCATTTAGTGATGGAGAGGTCTTAGAGTACTAGCCAGGTGAACAGACGCTGTGCCCAAGAACTTATTGCAGAAATCTCCAGCAACATGCAGACAAACTGATATCAGGACCCCCTGATAAACAGCCAAAGCATCGATATGGCCAGGAGTTTAACTAAACAGGAGCATGGGTTCATTTTCATGGAGACACACTAATATGTATCCATATGGTGGTCAGATAATGGCCACACACTCCATGTTCAGACTGTGATAACCAAAGCTTACAGAAAATGCCAGCCCTTGTGTATGCTGTACCTTCAAGCTTGTTTCACTTTGTATTCAACTTTTGCCTTTGGAAAGAACGGCATTGCCAGTTGGGATGACCAAAGGCAACCCCCACACCCCTACAGTGAAAAGTGGTTCACTCCATTATTCCCCCTACCACCTCATTCCATGCTCATTCTTTTGCATGTGTACACCCAACCTTTATTTGTGGAAGTTTTGAAACTTTTGCAACTGCAACTATCTTGAAACTAAAAGCAGCTGAAAGACCAATCATTAATAAAAATAAAAAGTGCATCATCTCCTTTGCAATGATATCAGATCACCCCATTTCTCCTGTGGGCCAAATTGCAGTTGCAGGAACTTATTCAGAGCTGTTATATCCAAAACATTTCTAGAAATCCAGCAGAGAGATAGTGCCTTGCATGACGTAATACTCTGCACACTTAGGGTACTTAAAAACGTAATTGGGAGAGGTTTAGCTTTCCATGATGTGACCATATATATTGTCTTTTCTCCCTGTAGTTAAGCAGGCTTTGAAACAATACAAAAACCTTCAAAACCTGATGATCAGAAGCAAAAGCAGAGTAAACGCAGTACCATGTTGTGTGAAGGGATCCAACAAATGATGGCCTTCATAGCCACAACTACTTGAAAAAGATAGGTTGTTTATGTGATGAATGCATAATCCATTGTTGGCTCCATCAGGCAACCCATTTTGATTTTTATTCCTGCCACACAACGGCTACTAAACTAAACACGTATTGAGAAGATATCCACCCACCATTTGGCCTGATGCAGTTTCTAATTACAATAAAATTAGAACACTCTGGAGGAGGTTTATGAAATATAATTCCACAGGAAATCCACATTTCAAATGATTAGTAACAAAGTATGAACATCGATCATCAAAGTGGTACAAGCTTTACTTACAGAAATCTGATATCTATAACAATGGTTAACATTTAAAATATACAGCTTTGCAACAATAGATTTATCAGTGTAGAGAAATCCTTCACAAACTTGCTAGTACACAGCTCATAATTAGAAACTAGGGAATGGTCTTTTTTATTTTTTGGAAAGGAAATATATTGTCTCTATGCTTAATTTATACTCAGAAAAAATAATCTTGCACTTCCCAGAGAACTTCAAAGCATTTGCTAAAGTATAGAAAAGACATTTATCAAAGGTTTGAAGGTCAGTCTTGCAAATAATAATAATAATCATTTGCCTTGTCATATATAATAAAACATTCCATGGGATTCAGTGGGAAGGCAATTTATGCCTCTATGTTTGGCAAATATAGAAGAACCAAGTTCTCCACACTTTTTCGGCTAAGTGCTGTGCAGTCTGAACCTATTGGTCAAGACCTGGAGCTGAACTGGTTACAACCAATGTTCCTTCTTAGTTCATCTATCTGAGCACCTACGTAGATCTTCCCTGACCTTTGTAGGCTTCTCGTATAGTTAAACAGATTAGCCTCTCCTGCCCAAGCTTGCATGGCCCAGTTCTGAAGCTGCTCTAGCATACTTCAAAGCCCTGACAAAAGTTTTTGCTATGGTCTGTGATCGGCGGAGGTTAGTTTCAGTCTCTGTGACTTATATAGGTAAAGTTGGTATTGGTGTTCTTCAGCCAGGAACTCTCCCTGCCCTCCCCTTCAGCATCCAAGAGAGCAGAAAAAACACGGATGCCATGCATGTAAAAAATGGGGGACACGCATGTATTTTTCTTGTCATCGTTCTGTTGCTCTGGAGGGTGAGGGATTGCTTTATTGTAATTCAAAAATGCACTAGCAAGCAGCCTGTGGGGGTAGGCTATGGGCAGGTGCATGGCTGATTTTGGAGCTTTTAAAAAAGGCCTTGGAATTCAAAGACCTGATCCAGCTCGTCTCATGTTCTTATGATCATGTGGATTTTAAAAGAATCTCCATTTTAAATCCACATGGAAGCACGATAGGCTGAAGTTAGTCCCATCCACATATAGAATGGGGATGAACTGTCCATTCAGATTCACAATGAGGCATGGGTTCTGTAAATGTCAACAGACTTGTTCACATGTGAACAAACCAACAGTGGTTTAGCAGCTAGAAGCTGCAGCTATTATATAGAGTAGCTTGCTAAATATCCTAAAAGCAAAATGGAAACGTCTGATCTGACCAAAGCACTTTCAAAATCCCATTAATTTCAGTATCAAGAATTTAAGCAAAATATTAATTTTCCCATTCAAATCAGCTGCGCTTAAAATGGCTTGACTTCAGCAAGATTGTATACATGTTTCTTCAGCATATTTGTTTCTTCCTAACAATTGTTTTTATTCATATGCAAATTGAAGCAATTAAACACTCTGTTAAAAGATGTACAATTACAGCACAACAGTAGACATATTTACTATTAAATCTCATTGTGTTCTATAGAATTACTCCATAGTAAGTGTGCTTACTTTGGCAGCATCACTCTCCAATTGTATACGTATTTCCTCAGAAGTAAGCCCCATTGAGTTCAATAGGACTTACTCCCATGTGCAATGCTAAACCCACTTATCTCAGAGTAAGCTCCCCAAACTTCAATGGGGCTTACTTCTGAAGAGACATGTATAGGATTTGTACTGTAAATCAAGTATATGCCTTCATTATACACCTTTAGGCACCAGGCAAAAACGTTCCTCTTTAACCAGGCCTTTGGATGACTGACATTTTAAAATGTGTTGGGGGAAAGTGTTATTGGGTTGTTTTTCTTTTTCTTTTGTATTTTCTGATTTCATCCTGTGAACCGCCCTGAGACCTGTGGGTATAGGGCGGTATACAAATTTAATTAACCACTACTACTATGATTTCTTTAATCAGCCAATACCCCCAAAATTAGCAGATAAATGCACCTGGGTGTTTCAACATATTACAAGGGAGAGAAAAAGAAGCAGAGATGTTGTCCATAATATCCCCAACCTGATGCCCTCCAGAGGGCTATTCAACTAAGTTTTACTCAGAGCAGATGCATTGCAATTAATAGATCTAACTCGGTTATGTTTATTATGTTCAGTGGATCTACGCTGAGCAAAGCTTAGTTGAATACCGCCCAAGGGGTTTTGCTAGTACTAGCAAGGAACCCTCATAAAACAAAAATGGAATAGCTCCCTCCCTGTTCCACTCTTGAATACTAGCCTAGATGTTTTGGACTACAACGTCCATCAATTCTAGGCAGCATGGCTGGTCAGGGATGATGGGAATTGCAGTCCAACGCATCTGGTGAACACCAGATTGGGGATGGCTGGCATGTACTTTCAAGAAAGGACTAATTTGTATTCATTATGTGGATCTGGGGTCTGTTATGAATCGTTTTGTGGAATTATCAGGGGGTGTTTCTGGGGTCTGGGTTTAGACTACGTGTTCATGATTCAATACCGTTCTTTAACATCCAATAATTAATTCACATGTTTATCCTCCCCCTTTTAATTTAAGAACATGGCAGGTGATCTAGTTCTCTACATCATTATTACACTACATAAATGTTAACTAAAGCTCTCTATTTTTATATCAGCTTTTTTTAAAAAAACCCACTAACAGCAAATTCATTTTTTTCACATTAAGGTAAAACAAAAAGATAATCACATTTGCTATACAGCCAAAGAACATATTGTTTTCTAAAAGTAGAACATGCTGATTTGGGCAGTATAGATTAATTCTACTGATATCCTGTGTCTATGAATGAAATAGCACTGCATCAAATGAAGCACAGGAACATACAAAACCAGAGGACACTAAGCAAATTGCCAAATGTTTTATTAAAGCATGCCATGTGGGAAAGAGTTACTAATAAATAGATACCTGCCTTCCAGAAACGGAAAAGCCAAGCATTACTGATTCCTAGGAACTATTTAATTAAATGTAGAAATGGACCCAGATCCAATTTCAAAGCAGTCCCAAATCCTGTTTTTCCCAGTGGCACTGAATTAACTTTCCTTTAATATGAAGAGGGAAGTGAATGGGACACGTCACTCAAAGCAGCCTTTTTCACTTGCTTGCGTTACGGAAGAAAGCACATTCACAAGATTCTGGAGATAGACCACAGCTAATTAAATGGATCTGTATATATACAGTACGTGGCTGAAGGGAGTGACGATGCTGCTGCTGCAAACAAGCACAGGTCACTGTTTGCCTTCAGAGTTAAGTGCTGGGGTTCAATGCATATAATTAGTTGGGCCTTGACTGTAGCCACGTTTATCGATTGCAACTCAACTAGCATACGGCGAACTCTTCTTATACCAGATGCTTTGTGGGGGGGAAATTCCATTGCAGCTGCAATCTGGGACAGAAACCTGGGTGGTTCTAGATGGGGCTGAATCATTACTGGACTCTAGAAGCAAAATAATAATTATAAATCCTTCCAGTAGCACCCTAGAGACCAACTAAGTTTGTTATTGGTATGAGCTTTCGTGTGCATGCACACTTCTTCAGATACACTGAAACAGAAGTCACCAGACCCTTATATATAGTGAGAGGGTGGGGAGGGGTATTACTCAGAATAATAATAATAATAATAATAATAATAATAATAATAATAATATTTTATTATACCCCACCCTTCCCAGTTCAAAAACCGGGCTCAGGGCGGTGAACAACAAATTTAAAACACTTAATTATAAAGCAGCATAAAATACAGTATAAAAACATGAATAACATTAAAATTCAAAAATCAATTTAGGGGAAATAAGCATTAGATAATCCCCAGGGCTAGCTGGCTGAATTGGTCCTATTTGGGCCAGTGAGGAGGCCAGGGGAGAATTAGCTGTGAGGTCTCAGAGCGGGTGATCTTCAGAAAAGGGGAGGGGGAGGGAAGAGAAGGGAAATAAAAGATCAGGCTGAATTCAAATTAAAGACCAGGTGGAATAGCTCTGTCTTACAGGCCTGACGGAAGGAGGTTAAATCCTGAAGGGCCCTAGTCTCATGGGACAGAGCATTCCACCAGGTTGTAGCCATCACTGAGAAGGCCCTGGCCCTGGTGGAGGATAGTCTAACTTCCTTAGGGTCTGGGACCTCTAAACTATGATTATTCAAGGACCTTAAGGTCCTCTGCGGGGCATACCAGGAGAGGCTGTCCCGTAGAGACGAGGGCCCTAAGACACAAAGGGACTCTAGAAGGTTATGCAATACAAAGCCTAGTCCCCACAGCTAATAAAGCATGGCAAGGACATGGAAATAGTATTGCAGTGGTGACCATGGGACCCTTCACGTCACAATCTACCTTTGGTCATGCTGGCTGGTAATGATGGGAGTTGGGAGTCCCAACAGTAACTGGAGCTCTACAGCAGTCCCTGCACTACTGTCATGACACCATGCATGTGGTTTTTCAGAGATGTAATTTGACAGTAACCTAGAGATACCTTTACCCTGGAATCTACTGGTGTTACCATTTGGCTACTAAGCTTAGGAATAAGCACCTGGTTGTACCAAACACATATGATATAAGCTGAGTTCTCCGTATATTCTGTGGTCCAGGATACATCTGCAGCTCTGTTCATGTGCAGTGGGTGCTGCGCACTGGACTTAATTGTTTAAGCACCATCACATACCAGTCTAAATGGGTAGGAGAAGTAGATGTCAATGTTGCTTTGTTCCTGGGCTGTGTCACAACATCTTCCAAGCTACATCTCTAGTAGGTTGGCTCTAAAGGCTCCGTTCCTCTGACAGAAGGAGTCGTCCTCCAGTGGAACGAGTCCTTCAGGCAAAGGAGTCTTTCCATTTCAGAAGGACACCTTTCATCACAGGAAACTCCTTTGGATTATGGAAGGCAATCTTTAGGTCCAACCTATGTATTCAGAACCTGCTAGAAAGCAGCAAGTCCCAGCTCTGTTCTGGAAAGCGTGTTCTCCTTCATGGAGAGCACGTGTTGCGGTGGGGTCTAACAAGACACCTCACTGTTGCTGGGCGGGAAAAAGTAATTGGCCACATTTGCGATTGGGCTCCTCTTGTCGTTGGGTAGAATTTGATGTTGCCATTTTGTGATTGACAGCCAAGAAGGCTTTTATTCCCTGCGCACAGCATTGAGCTTCCTCTTTTCGCTGTGTGCATCGGATCACCAGCCCACCCTCCCTATATTTAGGGTTGTTCGCATTGATCTTGCTATGCCTGTCATGGGGTCATTTGCTTTTGGGGCAGCGGCCTGGTAGGAATTTTGTCCATTTGGCTGATTGGCTGGTGCCATTTGGTTTTTGCCTACTGCGTAGCAAATCGTCACAACTTGTAAGGTTGCGGTTAGGCACTGGTTTTATGAATTGGTTGGTGGAGGGGCATGGATTGGCTGTGCCTGCCCCTCCAATGCTGCTGTTGCAAGGGTATTCCATTAAAGGAATCCAGGGACTCACCATGCTTTTGTCCGAACCCCTGTCAAGGGGCTAGGGCCGCTCTTGAGTCCCTGGGAGCATTTGGGGAGAGGTGAGGGCATGGTACCCAGCTCCATCTTTCTCCCCAAAATGTTTTCCCTTTCTGACTTCATGGGCGTGCGAATGTCAGTCTGTCCCCATGAGGGGTCAGAGAGTTGCAACCAATGCCTAAGCAACCACTCACATTGTTTGTATTTTAATAAAGTTGTGGCCAAAATTATGCCAAAAACCTTAAACAAAAATTCTGTGTGAATTGTGTTTTTATTGGAGTGGCTTGGGGACCTCGACACGCAAATGTTTCTGCCCTGACCAACGTTTGTGGTTCTGAGTCTGGGAATAAAGTCTGGACCATCCTTCATTTGGTGCACGGCAACAGAAAGAAATTTGGACACTGTGCACAAGCCACTCCATATGAATAGCTCATTACAAGCGGAGAACCAAACACAGAAGTAACTTTCACCTGCACGCTGAAGCTCAGCCTTAACACAATGGAAAGGACATAGACTGAACATTTAATAAGGCTCCCCCCCCCGACTTTTGTATAGTTTTGTTTAACTCTGAAATGGCATGCTAGGGGAAACCTTGGCATGCTACATAAAATTCATTCAGATCCTTGGTTTGGAAAATGAAAATACCAGTCCTAGGACTGGTTGAGTTATTTCGCAGAGAACATTTATTATGCACATCAAAACGCTTCACTGCAAACGAGACAAGACATTTTAAACAGTTTCTTTCCCTTGCATCCTGCTTCTTTCTGCAAGCACTGCTTAGTTGCTCCTAACCTTGGAAGTATTTTACAATAATTTACACTGTACATGTATGAAAGCCTTAATTTAAAGACTGGCATGAGAGGGAACAACGCAACTGAGAAAGCCTTGAAATCCTCATCATTTTCTTCATAGCTTGGCCAAGTTGAAGATTGAATGCCACCTGTTTTAGGCATTTCAGAATAGTCACAGAGCTTTTTTCCCCTCCTTCATGGTTCAGTGCCTGGTCATCCAGTCAGAGGATCAGAAATCCATATGGAAAAATATAGCTCAATTCTACTATACTGGAGGTTAAAGCTTGAGCCTTAGTTAGGAATGTTCACGGCAGAGTGGGACGCTTTTCTTCCTTGATCAATTTCTTAAAATAGGATTCTTCATCAGAGGCTGAAAAGAGGAGGACTGTACTGAAGTATGATTTTTCCATTACTGTGTCTTTTTTTTTTCAAAGGAAAAAGATACATTTTTTTTAAGTCCCATGCAAAAAAGAATTACGCAATTAGGTTAGGTTTACACTCATAATTTCTGAACACAATATTAGTTCTTTCCACCCTAGAAAGACAATCCTTAACAGGTGATTTGTCGTGATGGCAATGAATGCGTCACCATACTCAAGTCTCACAAACAATGCAACAAGCTAGTGGTGCAGAGAAATCCAGTCCCACACACTTTACCTTGGATTGTTTTCAGTTCATCACCAATTTAGAAATAAAAAAATTAAAAAACAAAAATCTGGTTAAGGAAGACTAACACCATGTAAAGCACTCCGTGTTTCTTAAAACAAAGCTTATCTGAAATGGTTGGGGAGAACAACCCCAATTCTTTTCTAATGAGATATGTGAAAAGGGCAGTACAAACCAAGTTTTTTTTGGGGGGGATTAAGACTATTCAGGTAAAGGTCATCCTTTGCCAGTCTGCTTTGACACACATCAAATTTAAAGGGCACACCTGACTTTGGAAGAAACAAAAATAGGTTAGCTATTCCCTTCAAGAGGTACAGCTTCTTTCGGAAGAACCAATTCTGAGACCTATAGATTCCCTTTTTTATTGCTGATAGTTGTGAGTAAATGGTTACATTTTTTTTAATTATTTCCTTGGAACTTTTAAAATGTAAAAAATCATGTTAAGTGTAACAAATAATAATAATATAAAACATACTGGCCATAATCCATCCAAAGTCCAACACTTTTTAATATCCCACTGATTATTAGGTGAGAAGGACACAGCAGTTCATGGGAGAGGAGCAGTCACTTCCTAAACCATGCCAGGTCATTTTGGGCTGGTAGAAAGGTGCCCCCACCCCTGGCCAGCTTTTTCCATTCCTCCCCACCTTAAAAAAATTCCTTCAAATGACAAGAGTGGCAGAGAAAATGTGCCATATCTAGGGTTGGTGAAATGTCTCGGCCCGTTGCGGTATGTGTCGAGGGAAAGAAGAAGCTTTGTTTATGGTGGATCCAAGGTCTTCTCTGACATACTCAACATGCCCCTGGGATGCCCTTTTTCCAGGTCCGCTGGTGAAACTTTCTGCCACCATATTGCACAGTGGGGAGTGGGGCCCATAGCATCCAAAGGACCCTCACCTGCCTTCTGTGAGAGCTAAGAAGTGCTCTTTTAAACACGTACATATGCATCAAAATCAATGGTACTTAAAAGCGCTTAGCTTTGGATGTATTTTGGCTGCTGTGGGTTTTGTTCAGTGATATCTTGACATGGTAAAAATGACTACAGAACCGGTGTCTAAGAATCAGCTTCTGTTCGAAGACATGCTTTCAAAAATTACGCATGTTTCCATTTTGCACACGTAAATAAAATTGAGCAAATTCTTCTAAAATGAACTAACTAGCAAAAATGTACTTATTTGCTATAAGAGTCAGGGAACCTGCATTTCTTGCAAATTGCAATGCGTAACAAACATCCACCAGATACATGTATTCCTCTATGTTTCCCCCCTTTAAAAACAAAACAGAAAGCATTGCAAAAAAAGAGAGGGCTACGTTACCGAAAGGTAGCTTATTTCTCATTTCAGAACTTTTCATTTTTTGTATATGGTATACTGCATAACTGAAACATTTTAAATACAGCAATAATTTGTTTTGATCAAAGAGGACTTTAAAAAATATATTAAAATTGTTATTTTAAGATCTTTTATCTGCCACTCCTCTGTTAACTTGCCCACTCTGATATTTACTTTGTGGGAAATCAGGCAAATATATGGCTTACAGGCCTGCACTTTCTTCCTTTCTTTTAAAAACTTACCATAATTGTGGTTACGATTACTGTTCTGTTCTCAAGAGCTGACGTGTCATTTCCCAATGTAGGCTCATGCTGAATCAAAACTAATTTATCCATATCATTCCAGTAACCAATCTGAAACACATAAATGCAAAAATTAAGTTTGCATACATATATGTGGATGATATGATTTGAGCACTATGTTCCCCTTGTTTTGGGATGATGTGATTTATTGATTATACATAACCAGATGTTCCATTGGGGGGACAGTATTGACTAGGGGCTCATCCAGGCTTCCTTTTGTGTTGAGTTTTTAGGCACAATTCCAGCCTTTAAACTGTGTGTCTGATCAGTGTCATGTCACGGCACTTTCCCCAGGAAAGCCCACATTTTACCTGGAAAGTATGGCACAAAAGGAAGTCTGGATGAGCCCTAGGAAGATCTGTGTAAAGAGCTAAGGCGATTTATTAAGTTTGTGAGTAGTATGGATTATGGTGGAAAACAACATTTATCAATATGCCATTTATCACTTCACTTGTAAATCACAGACCTCTCAGGCCAATGCTCACACACCATAGTTATGACTTATCAAATGTACATTCAGTTTATGACAAAAAGAAACAGAATTGAACAAACAGGAAGCCCACTGCATGTATGTTTGTTTTCCTGGAAGAAAGTATCTGATTTTAATGGGATTTATTCCTTCCAGTTCTGTACGCACTTACATGGAAATTTTTCACAAAGAGCACAGAGGGATTTATGCCAGAGTGGTAGTCTTCAAGCTTTTTAGACCCAGGACTCACGTTTAGTCCACTGGAGACTCAGTTACTTTTTTAAAAAAATAATAATAATCAAATATTTGTATGGTGATAGTCCGGCTATTGTGACCCATTAGAGGTCAGGCGGAGAGCCAGAAGTGGATTTCCAACCAGCCATTTGAAGGCCAATGTTTCATAGCAATCATATATATGGTTGATCTACCAATTAATTATCGAAGAGAGGTTAAAATAGAAAGCAAGCAAGTGGATCTACATTTGCTTTGGTTCATGAATGCTTCTGGCTTGTGACCCAAAAGTTGGCAATTGGAAATGTAGTCAGTAGACAAGAGAGAGAGATAGAAAGTGGTATAGAGGAATGGTTACCAGAGAAATCCCCAAACAAGCATCTTCCTTTTAAGGTCTACTCATATGTGCAGAGCAATGTGGAAGCATCTGAGGAATTGGAGCTCACCTGTTCCCTTCAGTGAACTGAGAAACTGCAAGTCTTCTGCTTCTATGTTATATTATTTCTCTTTGGAGGAAGTGATTTGCAGAAACAATTGTTGGTTTGTTCATCAGAAGCAAATACAACTTCTTGGAACACACTGACCTGAGTCATGGGGAGTTGATGTGAGCCAAGTGGGACATTTATATTCTCTGAGATTCTTGTCCGTTATTTGTGAATTATTTATCTCCCCTATCTATAGAGACAAAATTCACGGTATGCTTAGCATTCCCACAGCTACACCTATTCCTTGCTAGCTCCCCCCCCCCCCCGGGAAATGTTGCAAGTGCAGTTTGAAAGCAATATCTATGGTCCAACAGAAGCTTGAGTGGGTTGGGGGGACATGTGCCAATGAAACAATAATGTTAAATCCTGCAAATGACAACTCAGGTTCATAATTTAATCACACAAATGCATTTGTGACTTTGAGTAGTGGCACATTACGGGAATGTTTCTTTCATAGACACTCAAGTAAAATGGGTGAAGAAAAAGGTTTGCTTTTTCTCTCTCTCCCTGCCCTTTTCTGTTCTGGTGAACAGAATGCCATGAATTGATATTGCTGAAAGAATCATAAATCACAAAGCACAAAACACAAAACATAGGAAGCAGGGATGCACATTGGCAATAGAAGTGAAAACCTATTACATTGCTTGTGCTTATTTCTGATGACTTGTCCTTGATCAGAACAATGGTGCAGCAAATGAAGTATTGTGCCTTTGGAAGTAACAAATTCTAGATACGTGTGAGATGATGATGACTGGCTCCTGCACTTGGCGCAGACTCCTCCACAGAGTCTATGACCACTGAAAATAAGGCTGGTTTTCACAGGAACTGGAAGAATTTTTCTTCCTTAATTACTGAGCCGTACTATCCAGATAAGCATCATTCACATTTTGTACTTTAAGCAGCAAGAACAGAGCATCCAAGTACATTTCAACGAATAGCTAAGAATAAAATGTGTAGAAAGAAAAGTGAGTGAAGAAAATACAATAAAACCATGGACAGGCAAAGCTTCCCAAGACTTTGGGTATCATGGCTTATAGAGAGGAAACATGGAAAAGAATGTGTGGCAAAGGATACATCTAGACATAACTCAACGGCGTTGAATCAAAATAAGACAGAAGTTCCTTGAAATAAGCAGTATTTAGAACTTTGACCACATCTGACATGCTATCAAATAAAATAAAACTATAGCTTGGTTTCTGAAGTGCCCTTCTGCACTACAGTGGAGAGCTGTTCACAAGAACTTAAATCCAAGCCACGTCTGCAAATCAACGGGGGCTAATCCTTTCAGGATATTGATTTGAAGACTAAGGGGATTTTGGCTTTAGTTAACATCTATTTCCAACATGGGATGGAAAATAAAAATGGGGGGGAAATGTTCTCCTCTTTTGTTTTACACGTCCGGCCTACTTGTGGAAATGAAATCTCAGTAGACTCGCAGCTATGTAGTTGTAGACTTTAATTTGCACTCTTCCCTTTCTGGGGGCAGCAGGGATCTGCAGCTTATAAAAAATTAGAGGATAGGCTATCACTCTGCAGTAGAGACTATGCACTGCATCCAGGAGGGTCTCAGGTTCAATCTCCAGCATATCCAGTTAAAAGGATATTAGCTGCCCGGGGAAAGATCTCAGACAAAAACTCCAAAGACCTTCTGCTAGTCAGAATAGAAAGTATTGGAAATAAATGACACAGTATAAGGTAGCTGTTGAGGCAGCTGGCAGACTGGGGTAAAGGCAAGAAGGCAGGTGTCAGGGACTGGCTGGGTGAAGAGGAGTTGTGAGAGACACTAGCTGGGGGACCTCCAAGGGAAACCCCAGAGAAGGAAGGCTCAGAGCCAGGGGGTTGGTGGTGGAACTCTGAGGAGCAGTCAGAGGGAGGGGATTGGGAGGAGGGGCTTAATGCTGAAGGAGCAACAGGGTTTAGTGAGCAGGGAGAGCTGGTGGCCGGGAGCAGTTCAGAATCCGAGGCTGAAGCAGAGGAGGGAGGCAAAGAGCTTGCTGAAGAATCATGGGCATCTCCCTCTCCCTGAGGCGTAGGAAGGTCAGGTGGTACCTGGTGCGGAAAATTTCTCCCCCCCCCATTGATTTTTTTATTTTTGCCTGCAAAAATGGTTTTACGTTATTTCATATTTTCTTACAAAGGAATAGTAAGTAAAAATAATAATAAATAACTTTTATTTATATCCCGCCCTCCCCGGCCAAAGTCAGGCTCAGGGCTGCTAACATCAGATATATAACATTGGCATAAAATCAAACAATAATTAAATTGCCTCCTAAAAATATGTCAAAATCAAATTAAAGTCTAATTAGATGGCTTTCCGCAGGGTTAGGGTTGGGAACAGTAAGTGCTCCACTGAATTGAAATTTCAGCCTTCACGACACAGGAAAACGGCCAAGTAAACAGCTATTTTCGTGGAGGAGGGTCAAGATATTAACTGATATGCATGAAATTTCATATACAGTGGTACCTCAGGTTAAGTTCTTAATTCGTTCTGGAGGTCTGTTCTTAACCTGAAACTGTTCTTAACCTGAAGCACCACTTTAGCTAATGGGGCCTGCCGCTGCTGATGCGCCGCCGGAGCACGATTTCTGTTCTCATCCTGAAGCAAAGTTCTTAACCTGAGGTAATATTTCTGGGTTAGCGGAGCCTGTAACCTGAAGCGTATGTAACCTGAAGCATATGTAACCCGAGGTACCACTGTATAGGTATATAATCCCTAGTGTAGTAAGATAAGACCTTTGGAGCAGGCTTTTTTTTTAAAAAAAGTTTTTTATGAACTGCCCTAGTAGGGCAGTAATTGTTCCTTGATAATTTGTCACGCCCCTCCATGATGAAACCTGGGGCAGTCCGCCCCCCCCCGCCCCCTTCCTACACCCCTGCCCTCTCATTACTGTGATTAGCTCCCCTCCCCGCTGGTCCCCAAGAACACTCATGATAATGAGGGCAACAGAACAGTGACCAGAGGTGAGCAGGAGCTGTCTGAGACTGCTTGGGCGACACCCAGGGATGGAGACTTAGAGCAATGCAGAAGGAGAGGAGCAAGGCCTGCTGTGAGCAAGACCTCTTAGGAGCAAGACCTGCTGGGAAGTGTTGCTGAATTGTATGCAGCTACCCTTAGTGTTGATATAAGAAAAAGCAACATTGCATAGAACTGAACAATAATGTGAATTCGACTCGTAAACATATTATCCCTTGAGCACAGGCAGGCACTAATAGCATGCTTCTTCCCTCAGAAATCCAACCTGACAGACTGAATTACAAATGGAAGCTGAAAAGAAACTTGTCTTAATGCTATTGCAAGGTTCTTTCCCCCAAAACTCTGCCTGATGGGGTGGGGGGGGGGGAGGAGGGAACTAGTTCCTTGAAATACCCTAACACACTTTTTCAGGTGATTGTATTTTTGGCCTGCAGCAAGGATATCACTGCAAAGTGGTTGTCTGACCTTGGAATCTTAAGCTTTCTACCTTCCTTTCTGTTTCTTTGCACCTCTAAGTTATCATGCTTGTGAAAAAACAATTGTTGCAAAAAGCAACATGAAAACAGAAGACCCCCCCCCCCCCATGGCAATCAGAAGATGCGATCCTCAGGATGGATTCAGACTTAATCATGCTTCACTGAAATGAATAAGTCCCGCTGGGGTCTACTCTGAGTTCTGACCAGGCTGGATCCAACCAATCAATGGGCTTGGTTACCATGGCACAGGCTGAAAATCATGAATGAACTAAAGAGTGGAGAACAGCTTGGAAGACTGGGCTGGCACATACCTTTCGAGGGCCATTGCTCTTCAGTTCAAACACGTCCATTGAATAGTTGACTCGGCGGCCATAGTGGTCAAACTGAACATTTCCCGTGAGTCCTTGTATTCGAACCTTGAGACAGGAAATAAATCAAGTTGGTAAAAAGCATGGATGTTTTGAAGTGCCTTTATGTGTGCGATAGGACGCTCCGTTGTGTACCCTCGCTGCAACATTGAGCACCAGCTGCAGCTTCTGGGTCAACCTCAAAGGAAACGTCACATACAGGACCCTACAGAATCCATTGTAGAGGCTGCCAGTTCATGGGCCACACTGGCCAGGCTTTCCTGGTCCAGGAATGGGCACCATTGGCATGTGGCCCCTTGGAGATTTCCCAGGAGGGAATGTGGCCCTTGGGATGAGAAAGGTTCTCCAGCCCTGCAATAGGGAAGAACTTGAAATAAGGTTCATGTTTCTGCCTGCCAACTTGTGCTTAAGCACCACTTCCATCACATCACTTAGGAATTCTTAAAAACCCCGAGACTCCCATTGCTTCCCCTCACTTTAGATAAAGACAAATATTGCCCTTTCTGTGGAACATTTGAAAGAAGCCCGATGTAGTTAGTAGCTTTCCGAAAGAGTAAATGTATACCTTTCAAGTGGTAATCTTCCTTTGTCCTGCATTTTCATTGTTACCCAAACTGCAATAAATTCTTACCATGTGTGCATAGGCAGAGAGCTGCCTGCAGCGACTTCTTTTCAGTGTCTCTATAGTATGCTCATTTGCGTTTGCAAATGGTTTAAAAATTCACTGTAGGCTCCCTTGCCCTCTTGCTCCTTCCTCTAATCCAGAGGAGGGGAGCCTTAGGCCCAGGGAACAAATGTGGTCCTCCTGGCTATCTGGTCCTCAGGAATCTCCCCAGACCACTTCCCTCACCAGCCATGCTCCACACCACGAAGTGCTTTTGCCTGTGTGGTGTGTGTCTTTGATCTGCAATAATACTTCTTGTATGCCTGGATGCACAGGTGTGTTTTGTATGTGCGTATATGTGTAGAAACCTGGAATGTTGCCTCTTGCACAAAGGTAAAAGAAGCATCTGCCTATACCTGCCACAGGTGTGTGGTCCCAGAAATGTTACCTGTGAGGAAATGTATCCCCCAGGATGCAAAGGGTTTATTTCCTCTGCTCTACTGCAACTGCCTCTCCCTGAAAAGAGAGGCTAATTTATCTTAATAGAGATTTGAAGAAGAAGAGGAGGAGGAGTTTGGACTTGATATCCCACCTTTCACTCCCCTTAAGGAGTGTCAAAGTGGCTAACATTCTCCTTTCCCTTCCTCCCCCACAACAAACACTCTGTGAGGTGAGTGAGGCTGAGAGACTTCAGAGAAGTGTGACTGGCCCAAGGTCACCCAGCAGCTGCATGTGGAGGAGCGGGGAAGCGAACCTGGTTCACCAGATTATGAGTCCACCGCTCTTAACCACTACACCAAGCTGGCTTTCTTTTAAGCCTCTTTTTTCATCACAAATGCAGAGCCCTGACATCAGGGGAAAATAATTTCCTTTTAAATGAAATAAGGAAAGTGAAAGATACCTTTCTTTTTGCAAGTTACACTGAGCTAACAAACCAAAACACCTTTTGAGGTGACAGAAATACGTTTGGCGTGCAGTACCGCAAAAAGTTCAAACAGCTCTTAAGACAATTTTTTAAAAATGTTTTGTTTTATGAGTGTGATGTGAAATGCGGGGTTTGAATCATTGGTTCATATTCTTTCAGCAAAAACGTTGGAAAAGGAAATGTAAGCAGGCTTTCAGTTCTGCCCAAATATTTAAAACCCTGAGCCAGTTACAGTAGCTCAGAGCTGCCCACCCGAAATAAACAAAAAGGAAACAATCACAAGAATGCATCGACTGCTAGTCGCTTTAGAGGTTTATGATGTTTTCCGATATCCATACAATGACTTCAAAAAAAGCAACTGGGCTTAAGTCTTTGCAAGAACCACACCTGTTTCAATGTTCTCTCCATGTCAATCCCTTGGCTCCACGGTGCAGCCGGGTTTGCAAGACAATCCCCTGCGTTCCCCCTCCTAGAAATGTCAATTTTCTGCCTTCGAAGGTTACGGAACGTCTCGGCCATCACAAGCACTCCATCGTAGGTTAGAGCAGAGGTATACTAAGGAAATGTAGAGATTGGGCATCAGTCTTAACAGTTTTGTTTGGTAAGGAAACTGGTTTAAGAATAGATCTATGAACAACTTTTCTCTCTCTCTAATGGAGGCTGAAGCTGAGTAGAATGGTTTTGTGGACCAGAGTTTGTGCCCAAAAGCAACTCTTATTCTTAAATAACTTCCTTTTAAATAGCAATAGTTGCTGCTGTTGCTAATAATAACCGGGGGCACCTTTTGAATAGTGCAAAAGGTTTTTAATTTACTGCTTGAACAGAAACTAAACCAAATAGAGTCAATTTGGTGCCTTCCAGATGCTGCTGCAGGACTACAACTCCCATCAGCCCCAGCCAGCATGACTGATGGACAGGGACCATCGGAATGGCAAGCCAACAAAAACTAGAGGGCACCACGTTGGCTATCCCTGAACTGAACACATTGAACCCTGCAAAGATCAACCCAAATTATTTTAACATCATGCCAGGAGATGGATAGCATTGACAATAGCTGCAGTGATTTTTTTTTAAAAGGTATGGCAAGTATGCATTGTTTAAGTTAACCTATCTGAGCAGTCATTTTAGGATATGTTGCAGACAAGTACCTTAGGAGGAGTCTCTGACCCTGGGTATTCTCTCTGGTCCAGCTTCTTCCACCGTTGCATGAGTTTAGCAACCATAGGCGTATTAAAATCCACCAGCTGAAACCCTGTGACATTGGCTCCTCCATGCATAAATCTGTCCAAAGAAATATCCTTGAATCCCTGCAAAAATCAATTAACGCAACACAAATTGAAAATTCTCCACACACTTTAAGTGACCATACATAAACAGCCACGAAGTAAATCACGTTATATATGTATATTTTTCACATGAACAAGGACTTAAATTAGAATCATAGAATTGGTTGTGACCCCAAACGTCAACGTCCAATCCCTGCAAATGCAGGAAACTTATTACTGTAGCATCTCTGATAAGAGGCCATCCAGCTTTCACTTAAAACATCCAGTGAAGAATACTCCATCACCTTCTGAAGCAGTTTGTTCCACTGCTGAATGGTTCATGGTGTCATTAAGTTCTTCCGTATGCTTATTATTAATCATTTTTTCCTTGTTGTTTGGAACTACAGCTTCAGGTCCATCAGTTTGCTCCATGTGACAGCCTTTCAAATATTTGAAGGTGGCTATCATATAAACACTTAATTCTCTCTTCTCTCTGCTCCTTGGGCCTTTCCACATAGGACGCACACCCCAGGCCCTTCACCATCTTTGTTGCCCTACTCTGGTCAGTTCTAGTTTGTCAATATCCTTCTTGAATTGCAGTATCCAAAAGTGCTTTAAATAAAGTCTGAGCAAAGCAGAATACACTAGCACCATTACTTCTTGTGATCTGGACATTATATTTCTCTTGATGAAAGTTGCATTAGCCTTTATAGTGACTGGATCATATTTAGTTATTCGTCAGCTAAACCCCTTAGGCCTAGATCCTTTTCACATGACCTGCCAGCTAAACCCTAATGCTTGCGATTACAATATACTTTAAACAGAATACAAGTACTTAAGTATGAAATCTATTGCAACAAAAACTAAGTCCTTCATTACCAGCTACTGTGGCTGCACAGTACAGTACTACAGATCTCTTCCCCATTCCAGATGATGAGTCAAACATGTTCCAACTAAATTTTAACCAGGATTGCCCTGTAACTTCCAGTTCAAAGCCAATAGCAAGATATTCAGCTCAAAAGACTTACTGGTGCCTGCACTTAAGAGTAATCCCACCAGGGTGAAATAAATAACTGTGGAAACAATTGCATTTTTCTAGTGAATATTTTTCTGCAACTGGAGTACTTGGAAGTCTTTACAGCAGAATCTGGTATTTCCGTATGCATGTGCAGAATGAAGAAACGGCTGTGGTTTGCTGTTATGTCATCTTGTTATGGTTGGAATGCTGTTTTACTGTTACTTCTTGTCTTTGGACTGATTTCCGTAATCATTATAACTAAGAACAATAGGTTTGTGCCAGAGTACATTCATTTATGTACGTATTTGCTACATTTGCACCCCATCTTTCTTCCAATACACTCAAGGTGATTTACAATTTAAAACAATAGCATACAACCTAAATAGAGATAAACTTGAGCAGAAAAGGGAGTGCAAAGAGAACGGGAAAAGAAGCAAATTCAGATACCAATTAATATATAAAAAAGGTAAAGGTACCCCTGCCCGTACGGGCCAGTCTTGACAGACTCTAGGGTTGTGCGCTCATCTCACTCAAGAGGCCGGGGGCCAGCGCTGTCCGGAGACACTTCTGGGTCACGTGGCCAGCGTGACAACGCTGCTCTGGCAAGCCAGAGCCGCACACGGAAACGCTGTTTACCTTCCCACTAGTAAGCGGTCCCTATTTATCTACTTGCACCTGGGAGTGCTTTCGAACTGCTAGGTTGGCAGGCGCTGGGACCGAACAACGGGAGCGCACCCCGCCACGGGGATTCGAACCGCCGACCTTTCGATCGGCAAGCCCTAGGCGCTGAGGCTTTTACCCACAGCGCCACCCGCGTCCCCTAATTAATATATAATGTTACATAATTGTTACAATGAGCTAGTTACCTTTGATGCAACCGTGTGTGTGTGTGTGTGTGTGTGTGTGTTAATGGGGACAATTCCAGTAGGTGAGTAGTCTACGGTTTCAACCAAGCCAGTGGAGGGAGCCTTGCTGTATCATCTCTCCCTCAGTTGCTTTAACCCAGGAGCAAACCTATCTGTGAGATACTCTGATCTCCAATGAGCCAACCCTATCTCCCTCTTTTTGACTGCACAATCTCAATTTAATAAGGCCATGAAGGATTTTGCCAGACAAGCATGAAGTTAATTCATAAAAAAAATGTTCTTACCAGGTTTGCAAGGATGTAATGATAGTTTTTAACATGCTTTCCAACACTCACAATCTGTAGGAAGAAGGAAAGAAAGAGAACAATGGATACAGCATTACTTCAAACAGTGGGTATCGTTTATGACATATAATTTGGGTAATATAATGTTGAGATTGTTTTACCTCTTCATCAACATTACAAAGGTACCTAACAATTTCAGTGCCTAGATGTTCGAAAAGAGCTCAAATAATCCCAAATGTGAATTAAATTTCTGCCACGTTTCTGTATTTTTTACTAGCCTTGCGAAGGCTACCTTTGCAGGATCAGTTTGCAACTAGTTACGGAAGTGTAGGTTGAAAAAGCTATCAAAGGAGCATAGCAGAAAATGTCCAGGTTTGTCCTAAAGCAAGATCAGTCAAAGTTCCTCAAAATCAGAGCAGACAGATCTATAGAGAAAGTCAGAGTTCCTTGTAAATGAAGATACGCCAGAGAATTTATTGTACAAGCTATCAACTTCCCTCATTCCAGCCAATCAATGAGATGAAACCACAATATCAAAACCATATAAACATGGGCATGTGAATTCAAATCTGGATCATCCATTGAGTTGCCATCTGCCCAGCAGACACGTTTGGTCATTTTTTTAAATAGTATTTTGCACCTTTCTATTTTATTACATCTTAACTTCTGCTTTAACTATGGTTAATTTTTTTTCTGTTGCTCTGTTTTTTCCTGCTGTTTTGTGTATCTTACTGGTTTTTAAAATTGTTTTTGTAAACTGCCTTGAGAGTCTTATAAGTCAAAAGGCAAGGTATGCATTCCTTAAACACAGGAATAAATTAATACGGAGCCCTCAAAACAAAACAACTCTTTCCTTTAAGTATTGTTAGATGCCACCCGCAACCTATGAGTGGTGTGAGGTTCCAGTGAGTTTCAGGAGCTCAGGATTCCAGTTTCCTTTTGGAAATAAGGCACAGCGAGACTATGGTGTCTTTAGGATATATGGTTTATTTACATATATATATACAACATGAGCCTATGATGTAGGGGCTCACAGCATTATCACATCAAGAAGGGTCTTGCTTCTCCTGTATCTGCAACCTTGGATTTAAACTGACTTCAGCCATGGCTCTGACACTCTCAGCAGCTTGCTGACTTTTACAGACTGCAACCTCTTTTCTCTTTGTCATCTCCCAGCCAATTCTAAAGGCTCTCCTTCCAAAACTCTTCTTTGTTTTCCAGACTACCTCAGAGCTAGAGGATGGGCTTCACCAAATTGCCATCTGGCACCGACTTTGCCTTCCTAATGGTTTTTCTAAATGGGTCATCACCTTCCCTTTGTCTTTCTTAATGGCTCATCTCCCAGGCAATTACCAGGCTGGCCTGCCTATTCCAGCAATTGAATCTGTGCTGAATCCAGGCATTAGAAGGGGGATTCCAGGCATTCCAGCTACCCCCAGAGAGCTCATCAGTCTGCCATTTTGTAGAGACAGTTAAACACCTGTTGAAACATACTGCCTCCCATAACAAATGACAATGTTGCTGAGGCTTCCCCTGTATGACTGTGTGACATATCCACTGCCTAGATAAAAAGAACAGTGCCTCACTGTGCTATAAATTTGTAAGGGGCAAGGGGGCTTTTCACAAGTAGAAGGTTGAGACTAGAGTGGCAATATTGCGGCAGGAACAGCAACAATATAAACATGGAAAGAGATGAGATTTCTATGCAGCACCTGAAGCAAGTATAAATCTTTCACAAAGTATTTTAAAAGCCTTTGAGGGAGACAAAAAAAGATGATTCACTGAGTGCAGGCGAACATTCAGTACCAATGCAGTAGCGCTGAAGTTAGCCCTTGCAGAAAGACTTTGCAATACAACAGGTTTTACGGGTTGATTGAAGGAGGCAGCTGGCATTGAGGTGCCTGTTGATAGTTTTCATTCCAAGATAAAAAGCAGAAGCCCTAGCCAGGATACAACTGGCAGGGCATTCATAACTGGAAGACAGTAACTCTCCCTGCCACCCCACCAAATGCAGAGGCAGGCTGGAATGTTACATCTACAAAGAAAGCACCTAGTTATATGGAAAAGGGGAGATACAAAGGACATATCAAAAAGCATTAACAAGTATCATTTCAGCAAGTTTCCTGTAAAAGTGTGGGTTGCACTGGCTATCAGTGGGCTGATGCACATCTCCAAAGCTCCTCTCAGGTGGGGTGATGCCCTGTTGGGAGATGCTCTGAGGAAGAATGCTTTTGTACACAGTTCCTGATTGATCTTTCCCCCATGGGTTTAGGCAGATGGCTTTTTCCAAAATTCTCATTTATGTAACTGAAATCTCAGCTATCACTATTTTATCCTAGATATGCTCATTGACAATTATATTTGGATATGTGCATGCACATTTCATTACGGCTTTCTCTTCCTATTTTAATGAAGGGTTTTCTTGTTGTTGTTTTTTAATGTGAACGTCAACTATGAGGCCTTTAAGTCACTGCTGTTGGAACCACTGTTAAGCCTGCAGATGTTTTAAACATCAAACATAATAATCCTTCTCATTAGAGTTCTTTAGGCTGAGTTATAATGTAAGTTTATTGTTCCAGCCAAAGGCTAGAACAAACAGCAATATTTTGGCACCATAAAGGCTAACAAATATTTTGTGATATGAGCTTTTCTAAGCAACAGCCTGCTCCATAGGATTGTCAATCAACCAGAAAAAGCACACACTTGTTTTCTTTAAAGCCAGTTACTAGAAAAGCAAGAGGCAAAGATTTTGCCTTCTTCCCTCTCTTTTATTTTTGGACATAGACATATTGCTGAGCTCTGCCTCTGCACTTGCCCAAGCATTGTAAGTATTTGCCGCTTTACATGCAAATGATCATACACTAGTATTGAAAGTGCTTCACATGCATTAATCCTTGCAACATTCTATAAAGGTTGGGTAAGGATTATTTCCCAGTGTGGTGTAGTGGTTAAGAGCGGTAGTCTCCTAATCTGGGGAACTGGGTTCGTGTCTCCGCTCCTCCACATGCAGCTGCTGGGTGACCTTGGGCCAGTCACACTTCTTTGAAGTCTCTCAGCCCCACTCACCTCACAGAGTGTTTGTCGTGGGGGAGGAAGGGAAAGGAGAATGTTAGCCGCTTTGAGACTCCTTAAAGGGAGTGAAAGGCGGGATATCAAATCCAAACTCTTCTTCTTCTTCTTCCCCCATGTTGCAGGGAATGTGTGGATCGGGGGGCGGAGGAAGGATGGAGAAAGAGAGAGAGAGTTGCTTGCTTAAAGCTGCCCAGTGAGGTCACGGCAAAGACAGGATCCAAACTGGGAACTTCCTCATTTGTAGTTCAATCTTTTATGCTCAATCAGGGTCAAGGCATAACTAAGTTGTGTTCAGCAATCCTACATTTTTGCTTAAGAACATTAAGGTTGATTCATCTAGTGCATCATGACTGGCAAAAAACAAAACAAAACAAAAAACGCTGTTGGACCACAAAGAATTTAGCAACAAGTTAGAGGGATGGATTCAACACCGTGCTATGATGAACATCCTTTTTTGCAGAAGCACTACAGCCTGCCAGACAGAATGATCCCCTTCTCCTTCCCCCTTGTGCTGTTTGTGCAGTTCTCCTGACCCCCATCCCAAGTTAATTTCTAGGAGGTGCAGGGGGGCGTGGGGAGAGGTAGGGGGAAGCCTTGCTGTGCAAGCAGAAGTCCTTGTGCAAGGCTTCCATAGGTGGGGTTCATTAGGTTAATCCCACCCTAAAATGTTTGTTATGGCATAAGCCAGTACAGTGGTACCTCGGGTTACAGACACTTCAGGTTACAGACTCCGCTAACCCAGAAATAGTACCTTGGGTTAAGAACTTTGCTTCAGGATGAGAACAGAAATTGTGCTCCAGCAGCGCGGCGGCAGCAGGAGGCCACATTAGCTAAAGTGGTGCTATAGATTAAGAACAGTTTCAGGTTAAGAACCGACCTCCGGAACCAATTAAGGTACCACTGCCATAAGGAAACCGTATCCACCCCTGTATCATGCCTCTCTATCTATCCCTTGTTAATCTTCCCAGGCTATACCCTGTCCCTAACCACAGCCCCTCTAGCCAAGCCACACCCCCTACCAGTCTTTCCTTGCACACTTTGTGTTTTGCCTAGCATGTAGACCTGGAAGGCTGCCCAGAAGGGAATTCCTTTGGTCTGGAAAAGGTTCCCCATACCTTTGCATGGACCATGAACCACTTAGCTACCTTCTGCCCAACCATACTCTATGATTCTTTGCTCCCCCACCAAACTGATCATGTTCTTTGTCTTGGTGCCATTGGCTATACATTGCAGGCAGCAATGGATTGGAGTACTGATGTTGATCTCTGGCCAACAGAGTTGGAAGGACTTGCCATTTCAGTATTTTTTGCAGGACATTTTGGGGAAGACATTGCATTAATCGATCCTCGGGCCCATTATCTCAGTTATTGTCTGTAACTTCTTTTGTTACAGTCATTCTTCTAGGAAAATACAGCTAGGAGGGATGTTCTTTGTGTGTTTTTCCATTAGGCACATGCATACAACATTACATAAAGAAGTTACCAGTCAAATCTGAGTTTTAATAGGAAAGCTTTTTAGATTAACAGGGTTTTTCGCCTCTCTACAATAGAGCATCAAATATTTGTGCAAAGCAGATGGATCTCTTAACATTCATTTCCACTTATACTTTCATTTCAGAATCTGTGGGTTGTTTTCATTATGCGTAAATGGTGACAAAATGAAAGGTCCACTAAGTAATTATTGATAATTTTGTGTGTAGCTATATTGGGGCAGAAGAGTGGGAGTTAATTAATTTATAGCTGCTATCATGTTATCAGTGGAGCTGATTAGCAAAGAAGTTACGGTAAGTATATTTTCAAAAATCAGATGGTCATTTCTATGGGAACAGACCTACACCAAGTTAGGTCCCATTTGGTTCATATAAGCATGCAAGCTTTTGAAACAGATCAGGATAGAAGTGATTCTCTGCAAGGAAATGGGAAATTCAGGGGCAGAGGAGAAGAATTTTGGTAAGGCGGAACAGCTGAAAAGGCACCTTCTTAAGTGTGGCAAAAGTTTGCACGACAAAATGCAGCAAAACTGCTAAAACATCACATTACACCAAGAGGTCAGACACCTACTTCCCTGACAGGTGGTATGCAGATGGACACTGCCAGGTGGGCTGCTGAAAAACATTTTTTAAAAACCAAGAACACAGACAGCAGCATATTTCACACTGGAATCAGCATTTGAATGAGTCGCCCTAAGTAGTGCTGAGTTGTGAGTGTTGATTTCAGGGGAAGGTTTCTTTGTCTCCCTCCAAAACATTCCCAATCTTTTACTAATCTTTCAGGGGTCCCCAAAGGTGATAATAATAATAATAATAATAATAATAATAATAATAATAATAATGTATTTATTACAATTAATAAATTAAAGGGGGGCACCAAAAGTGAATAACAACAACAACATATTTGTTTCCCCAGCCACTCTGGGCAGCTTCCAACAAAGATCAAAAATACATTAAAATGTCACATATTGAAAGCTTCCCTAAACAGGGCTGCCTTCAGATGTCTTCTAAATGCCAGGTAGTTGTTTATCTCTTTGGCATCTGATGGGAGGGCGTTCCACAAAAAGCCACTTCAACACAGCAAGGCAGGCACAACCAGCCTGGTTGCTTCCCGTGGCAACATGACAGGTGGACCTTCAACTCCACTCTCCGTTCAGAATGAGGACAATGTGAGGGTTTTGTTTGCTGCAAGTGACGTTGTCATGCAACCACACCTGATTCCTTATGTGGCATCGTGATTTCATCCTGCTGGTCACTGGATTCCTCATGGGCTTGGTTTTAGGCAGCCAGCAAGAATAATATGCAGTCGCAGAAAGGGGTGCTCCTGAAGCACCTTCAGCTCAGCAAGCTGTGAAAGGCAGCAAGGAAGATGAGCAAAGGTGTGTACGTTGGGAAACATTCTGGACCCTCCAAAAAACCCTGTTCTTCAGGCTGGTTTGCTGGCAAAACATCCAGCGCAGGAGCAGCTGTAACATTTCCAATATCCCATTCTATGTCACGTGTATAACCGTATGGTTAAGTTAGTTGTAATATATCCCATTGGCATTCATAGATCTTGTATAACATGGCCAGAGTTCCTGTTTGTAAGAGCCCAAATAAGACAATTTATTGATGAGCTCAGTATATTTATGGCTATTGTCTTTGGAGGAGAAAATGGGGTGCAAGGAAATGATGTTGATGTTATTCAAAATAAACACACATATTTTTTCATCACACACACACACACACACACACACACACACGTCCCTGTCCTCCATTTCATTAAAAAGCCTGCAAGCACGGCACTCTTCAGTCAAGCAAATCTTTACTATTTAATTCACAAAAGTTCATGTAGCTTTCTTTGTAAGAAAAGTGATACGGAACTGTCAAACAGAGAAAGTACTACCATAGTACATAAGAGTTTACTGTGCAAAGGAAAGAAGTCGTTTATATTGTACCCCTGCACTAAAGCAGAATATTCCATACCCTTTATAGGTCAGCCCGTTGTATCCAAACTATTCGGTGCTCTACAAAGCAGCAGGGAAAACTGGAATCATGCCAGAAATACAGGAAGGAAAAAGTAAGCAAACAAACCTTATTCTCTCCCACTTGCACTACTGTAATGCGCTCTACGTGGGGCTACCTTTGAAGGTGACCCAGAAACTACAACTAATCCAGAATGCAGCAGCTAGACTGGTGATGGCCGCCGAGACCACATAAAACTGGTCTTGAAAGACCTTCATTGGCTCCCAGTACGTTTCCGAGCACAATTCAAAGTGTTGGTGCTAACCTTTAAAGCCCTAAAAAAGCCTTGGTCTAGTATACCTGAAGGACCATCTCCACCTCCATTGTTCAACCCGGACACTGAGGTCCAGCGCTGAGGGCCTTTTGGGGGTTCCCTCACTGTGAGAAGCAAAGCTACAGGGAACCAGGCAGAGGGCCTTCTCGGTAGTGGCACCCGCCCTGTGGAACGCCCTCCCACCAGATGTCAAAGAGATAAACAACGACCTGACTTTTAGAAGACATCTGAAAGCAGCCCTGTTTAGGGAAGTTTTTAATGTGTGACATTTTAATGTATTTTTAATCTTTGTTGGAAGCCGCCCAGAGTGGCTGGGGAAACCCAGCCAGATGGGTGGGGTACAAATAATAAATTGTTGTTGTTGTTGTTAGCTGAAAATTCATTCCTACCAGCCACAAAGGCTATGCTTTTCCTCCACTGTTGGAAGCAGTAGGCTTCTTAAAACCAGTGCTGGGAATCACAAGTGGGTCGGGTGCTCAGTTTTTGCTTGTGGGCTTCCCATGGGCATCTGATTGGCCACTGTGAGAACAGGATTCTGGACTAGATGGGCCATTAAACTGATCCATCAGGCACAACTTAGGTTGTTTCTAAGCCCTATAGTAGGAATGTGATCCTCCACTGACAAGCCAGTGTCTGATGTGAAAGAAAGCTAGATGCTAGCATAAGATATCTGAGACATCTCAAAAATTATGATCGGGAAAAGGAGATCTATAAATGTAATAAACAGGTATGTTTTCCCCTGCAAACAATTAAAGTGCACTTTCAAGACTTCTTACTAAACACAAACTTTGCCACTGTTTTGAGACACCTGCCATAGAAATCTGACTTCTAACTCCATTAAAGTCAATGACAAAAACTTGTATTGATTTTAAGCATGATGCATTACGCAACAATCCTTCTTGGTGGGTTAAGACTATCAATTGCGTTAAAGGAACAGGTGCCATTCACAGTTCAAGAAGCCCAATTATAAAGATTAAACTCAGGGGTGCAAAATGTACAAATAGTGCAATATTAGTTTCTTGGAAATCAATACTAGATATGCACACATCTCATTTAACATGGGAATCCTGGCTGGAAGCTGAGGGGTGATACATGAATTCCAGGGGGACATTTATATCCATAGCGCAATGCTCACTTGAGTCCCACTGAACTGGTTGAATGCATCCTGATACAAGATTGGAATGTGGATCACTTGTTATCACATGAGACTAGGATTTGGATCACATTAAGATTTAACACTAAGCCATAATTTGCTTTCACCGTGGGTTGTTGAAGAAGCCAGGATCCCAGTTGCAGACAAGTGATTGCAAATGATTGCAGCTAAGGAAGGGGAAGATGCCACCAGCTATTTTGCCACTGAAAATGGGCTGCGGGTGGGGGAACTTGAATGCTCCAGGGCAAAGCACAATCCTAAAGCTCCTCTTTGTTAACTCTCTCCTCCCCAATCCTCCTGAACCAAAGTCCTTACTGCTGTGGAATTCCTTCAATAAGGAATAAAGTCAGGATACTGGGTTTTACTGAAACTCACATATTTTATTTTATTTTGTTGGTCCCAAACAAAACATAGCTAGTTAGCTGGGGTGTTTTAAACCAAACAAACCATGGTTTAGCATGATGTCCAAACCCAGCCAGTGTATATCAAGAAGCCATACAGTCATCAGTCAATAGATCTATGAGTTTATACTCAGGTATTCAAATAGCTCTGCAGATTTAGCATTCATACTATGGTGAAAATGAGGCACTGGACTGTATAAAGCAACAGCTGCAGAGGAAAACGTTTATTCTCATATATATTTTTTAAAGATAATTTTCATTCTCTTTTAGAATGATAATAAGATTTGATTATAAGGTATGTGCTTCAAAATACATTCAGAGACCTGCAACAACAAACAAGTGTGCAAAATTCGTTTTCACGGTGGTACCACTGTTGTCTCTGCAACGGTTGTAGAAACACCTACATTTCGAAATTTGCTACATCACTTCCCTCCAATTTCTTCATCTCTATAGCTGTCTTCAAAGCGGTCAGAAAGCCTTTTTGCACAGCTTCAGAATCACAACACTTCTGTTTCTTATGCAGGAAACTGTGTTGAATATCTCAAGCATGCCCCGTGTACAAATATAAAAAGAGCAGCATAACAAAATAGCCTGCAGCACCACTAGGTGGCATTCCTTCACCAGTGCTGCTGCAAAGGATGCTTTGACGAAACCAAGGTTCATGTTGCCATTTGTTTTCAGCTCTGACAGAATTTTCAATCAAGGAGGATTAGATACATATGATTTATGACCTTGTGAATTATTCTAAGGGTATCTGAATGCAGCTCAGTCTGGATTCCGAGTCTGGTTCACACGCACATATGCAACACTTGCTTTCTCTATACTTGATTGCCATAGAGTTTATGAACCGGCAACTGAATGTGTGGACTGACTCAACAAAAGAAGCATTGCATGCAGGCAGGGAGGAGATGTGAAAGCTCTTAATTGTGATACCGGTGCTGTGGCTTTCTAACTTGTTGATAAATGATCTGGAGTGAGTTGGGAACAGTGAGGCGCCCAAGTGTGATGATGACACAAAATCATTTAGGGTGGGAACAGCCAAAAAAGGACAATGCAGAGCTCTCTCCACAAGGACATTTCTAAACTCAGGGATGGTTATTAAAATGGCAAATGCAGTTCAGCATAAGCAAATTTCAAGCGATGAGCATCTGTACCTGTTGGTCAGCACACAGGTGTATACTGATCTGCTCAGAAGACCAGGATAACTAATGTAGATTTGAAGGGAGGCTGTATTTCAGCAAGTGTTTTATTGCTTCTCAGTGAAGATGACAAAGGTGGTTCCAGCTTTTATCTCCAGACTAGAGCTGGCTCCAGGGCAGGGATTGTCCTGACCATTGCACTCCGGTTCAGCCAGCTCAGTGTAATGATGGGGAATATTCCCACCTTGCTCACCAGCTCCAAGAGAGAGAGAGAGGGCAGTTAGGGGAGGCTGCTTTGGAGGTGAGTGGCCATGATAATTTGGCTAAGCATCTCCAAAACAAGCCTCAGCCTCTCACTCCATTTCCAGAGAAGGTTGGGGCAGTCTGTTTTGGTGCCGGATGGCTGAAGCACCCCGATATAAACAAACATAGGACTGCACCCTTAAGTCTTTGATCTTGTGTACATCTTGCTGAGCTTGAGGATGGTATTGTCGAGCTCAAGGTGATCAGCCCAGAAGGGATGGGATGGAAGAAAACTTGGGTCAAGAAACTGTGGCTCATGCCACACGCCTGAGTGCCTGTCTTGGGGGCAGAAATGACCCCCCCCCCCCGCTGCCTGGAGTGTGAGAAGCAGCAGTGCTAAAAAGGCATTCGTCAAGCTGTGATGATGCACTAGTGTGAAAAAGGTGGAAGAATTGCTGCTCCATGTGTCTAGCAGCTCTGAGTGACCTTTGTGAGACACCTCCTAAACAATGAAAAACTGTTTCTGCAGTTGTTTGTCCCACAACTTGTTCCCACACAGAACAAATTTTAGTTGTGAGTAAGAGGGGAATTGAAAAGGAACCCTTCCCCTATCATGTGGTTAGGGCAGCTGGGATAATGCAGTAAGCTTTTGCTAGAGGGTTGGTGAAGTTTAGACGCATCAGTGTAGGATTAGGTAATGGTTAAGCTGTAGTTGATTTTAGTTTTGCTTATTGTTGTTCTGGTTAGAGTTTATTAATGATGTGATCACAACAGGTAGATTTATTTAAACCCAGACCTACTCCAATCCTGCTCTCTCTCTCTCTCTCTCTCTCTCTCTCTCTCTCTCTCTCTCTGTGTGTGTGTGTGTGTGAGAGAGAGAGAGAGAGAGAGGCTAAAGGGGCGTTCAAGGGAGTGGGAGATGCAGCTCATTTGTCTGCCCCTTCACACTCTTCTACTCAGCCAAGGTCCACTAGTGTGTAGGACTAGTGTGAAGTAGTGGTTAGAGTGTTGGACTGGGGCCTAGAAGGGCAGGGTTCGAATCCCCACTGGGCCATCAAGCTCTCTGGGTGACTTTGGACCAGTCACCAACTCTCACCTAACACGGGGTTGTTGTAAGGATAAAAGGGGGAGGGAGAGAACCTTTGTGGGAACTTGAGCTCCTTGAAGGAAAGGCAGTATATAAATATAATAATAAAACCAATAGATAGTGAATGTGGGTTTGGCTGGAACAAAAGCACCGGGAGCTTCAGGCGAGTCTTGTAGAGGATATGGGGCGGGTTCAGTTCCTTTTTGCAGTATCAGCTGTGCGCCTGCTGTATCTGTGTGTGGGATGTTTATTTTTCCTACTGGACTGAGAAGCTGTTTGGTGGGAACTTCACATCAGTGTGCAAATGGATCCAGCGGTGTAGATTAAACACCAGGCTGTGTATAAAAGAGTGGAGGGAGGAAACGCATCATGAAAACAGTCCTGGCCTTGATTGGCAAGGCAAAAAATGAAAGGCAGAGGAGAGAGGCCGCTCTTCAGGGGCCGCACTAATGTGTTTGCAGTGACATTAAAAGCAGGCATTACCTGTTCTAAGAGATTCTGAAGCCTCTCTATTTCACAATCTATTACGAATTTCTTTTCCTGTCTCCGGTCCAAGTCTTCTAAAAGCTGCCTGTAGCTTGCATCATTAAAATTCTCCACACATATGGCGCTGACTTGCCAGCTTTTTTCTCCTGCTGTTTCCATAATAGCTTGAAGTATTGAGTAACCTGAAAGAAAGGGACACAATACACTAATGACACAGTCCTTGCATTCTGTGGATCATAAGACTGTTTAATCAACATCAAGTTCCTTACGGAGCTGGTGAGGAGTTAAGATTTACAGTTACTAACTATGTTGTGCTTTCTCTCCTCTCCTTATTATGTACACATACCGCGGCTGTCAATCTTTTAAAGACTCCTTAGTTCATTGTGTGGGGAATCCAGAGAAAGTTAGATACACAAACACCTAAACTCCCACTGAAACCCGCAGGACCCAAAGGGCACTGTTACAGAAATGTTCTTTTGATTTCAGTGGGAGTTGGCATCCCTGATTTCATCTGCATTGTACCCTAATTCACAGGTAGCCTACCAATGGGTGCCTGGGCATAAAACTTTATCTGACCAAATTTTAGTCAATGTTAGCTGTCAACCCTTTTCTTGCGAGGAATCCTATTCGGAATAAGGGAATTTCCCTTTAAAAAAGGGAAACGTTGACAGCTATGAATATGTAGTGAAAAAACAAGTTTCCATAGTTTGCTCGCAATTTCCCTAGTAAGCGGGGGGCGGGGGGGGGGGGCGGAATGAGAGACCCTCATCTGTATTTTATATACATTTATAGTGTATGGAAAGACAGACCCCCCTCTCTGCCACTCTGCCTTTGAGGGAGCTTAGAGGAATAACAGTTTATTCCTCTGCTCACTTTCTCCTCACCAATCGATGACCTCATTCCATCCAAGTGCATGTTCTTCATATCTGTGAAGTCCATGCCACTAAGTGACACCAACTTCATTTTACAGATCGTTCCAGGACCCGGACTAGTATTTGGAGAACAGAGTTGTCCTCAGGGGTACAGATATTCGCCATCCCCAATGTGCAGCTCAATCCTATAAATGTCAGTTTATTCAGAAGTAAGTCTTATTAAAGTCAATGAAACTTACTCCGAGGTAAGCGTAAATCATACTATTCATAAAAGCCTCAACATCTGTATAGCATTTTCAAATGCCCAGGGACACTTCACATGCATTATCTAGATGTACTGTAATTCTTACAGTGACCCTATAAAGTAATTCAGTACTATTATTCCTCATGTTGCATAGGAGCTCAGCCTGAATTCCTAAGTAGTTCCCATATTTAGGTAATGATTATAGCATCTCAAATTTAGTGAAATTTCGAGGATGTATTCTGATGGCAGCATTTCATCTGGCTAAACACCAGAAGTGATTTTAATTATCGAGGGAAAATTATGTTATATGTGACTCTCAAATTATACAGTGTACCTTTAGAAGATGCACAAAACTCTAATTCTCAGATTTAGGCAATGCTGGTTGCAGAATAAGACACTGTTTGCTACTATCTTTATTTCTATAAAATTCCTCCTGCTGCAGAGGAATCTAAAAATGTCATCTCATCTTTGGATAAAGGCCTTTCCCTCCTCGCACAGCTGCCTGCAGTACTCTTGTACTATTTATGTGCACTTACTTCTTTTGCTGCATCAAGCCAGCTATCTTAAACCTGCTCATTAACAACTTAGTTTGCTAATATAGCGAACGAACAGTTGATACCTTTCCCCCACACAATATGCACACTTGAAAGCATACATTGGGCATGTTCACACATAATGCTAAGCACGACTTGCATGAATGTGGAAATGTACGGGTTCCAGGGGAGAAACGCTGCCCCAACTTTGCTTCTCTCTGGCTTTTTATCTCAGCATAAAGTAAAGGTAAAGGGACCCCTGACCGTTAGGTCCAGTCGTGGCCGACTCTGGGGTTGTGGCGCTCATCTCGCTTTATTGGCCGAGGGAGCCGGCGTACAGCTTCTGGGTCATGTGGCCAGCATGACTAAGCCGCTTCTGGCAAACCAGAGCAGCTCACGGAAATGCCGTTTACCTTCCCGCCGGAGCGGTACCTATTTATCTACTTGCACTGGCGTGCTTTCGAAATGCTAGGTTGGAAGGAGCAGGGACCGAGCAACAGGAGCTCACCCCGTCACGGGGATTCGAACCGCCGATCTTCTGATTGGCAAGCCCTAGGCTCTGTGGTTTAACCCACAGCGCCACTCGCGTCCCATTTTATCTCAGCATAGCATGGCAGATAAGTTAAACTTTGCCCTAGCATGTCACCAGAACTCAGACTCATGGTTAAGTTCTTTCCTCCTTAACCACAAGGTGTAGCTAAGGTTTTCTACAGTTAGTGGCTAAGGTTCAGACAACATGCAAATCTAAAAGGGCCATGCGGGTGAGTCGATCCCAGAAAGCCACAGGCCACTGGCTGTGATTGCACATAACATGAAACCATTATTTAGTGCTATGCACATAAACTGGAACAAGCCTGAGCAAAACCTTGGTGGTCATACATTCCTCTTCTCCTCTCTTTGTCCCATGCTGCCAGGAGGAGAACTTCTGCCAGCATTTAGTTTCAGTTTCACAGAATCTTGTCGCTGCTTACAAATCAGAGATTGTGGTTTATAGCAAACCATGTGTTATAAAGCTGGCTTGGTTCGAAATGGACTAGAGTTTGTGATAAACTATGTCTCTGATTCATATGCAACAGCATATATGCTTCTGCAAAAACAAAACTGAACATTGGCCAGGTCTTTCTCCTGACAGCACAGGATAAGAGGGAAGGGAGGGTGCTTTCCTTACTTTTGTCCCAGCTCATGTACATAGTGCCAAATCGTTATGTGCCAAATGGGCTATTTACTCAATGCTGGGTCTGAGTAAAATATTTAACCCATATTTGTGCTATCTGTTATATAGTCATAAGATTAGTCATTATTAATATTACCATCATTATTATTTTAAAGAAATAAACAGGGATTACACTTCTCTGCCTTAGGGGGAGATTTTGAGCTTTAATTAATTAATGTTTATAAAGGGTTTTGAGCTACATGAATACAAGGCATACTGAAACTACTCCTCTTGTTCTCAGACGTAGTTAAAGCAGATGGATTATTAGCAATGGAATTAACCTGCCTTTCAACTGCAAAGCCCATTTCATTCCAAGTTCACGAGGCAAAAAACATGGTTAGAACCATTTGCTGCTGTTCGGCTTCCCTTTGTTATTTTTATGCCTACCCCTGGCAAACACTGAAGTCCACAAGTACTAGAATGTTTCTTTGAAAACAAAAACAAAAGGTAATGTCTAATTAAGCCTCCAAATAAGAGCTGCTACAATGTGTATTACTGGCCCCAGCAGCATGTTACGTGTGGTTCCATGTTGCATGCTCTTGACCAGGCATAGGCAAACTCACCCCTCCAGATGTTTTGAGACTCCCATGATCCCTAGCTAACAGGACCAGTGGTCAGGGTTGATGGGAATTGTAGTCCCAAAACATCTGGAGGGTCGAGTTTGCCTATGCCCGCTCTTGACGTTTCAACTCCCTCTCTTCTCAGGCTATTCATTTGCCCTACTTTGCACCCAGGGTGTTTATTGCTTGACCAGAACATGTCCTTGAACTCTGATAATGCCTTTTGATTTTCCAGATTGAGGACATAGAGGGGTGAGTGTGGAAACTGAGCACCTAGTGTGGGCGCATTGAAGCATCATAGAATGCCCAGCATAAGCCTCTGCTGGTTCTCAGTGTATATATCCATGTCATAAGCGCAGCCATTTTTATAACTCCATGCTCAGGAAATCTGATGGTCCCTAATTTAACAAGGGATGAAAGCCCAGCAATGCTGCTTTTTGCTACCGGCTTATTCACATGCAGGACGCGAGTGGCGCTGTGGGTTAAAGCACAGAGCCTAGGACTTGCCGATCAGAAGGTCGGCAGTTTGAATCCCTGCAACGGGGTGAGCTCCCGTTGCTCGGTCCCTGCTCCTGCCAACCTAGCAGTTCAAAAGCACGTCCAAGTGCAAGTAGATAAATAGGTACCACTCCGGCGGGAAGGTAAACGGCGTTTCCGTGCGCTGCTCTGGTTCGCCAGAAGCGGCTTAGTCATGCTGGCCACATGACCTGGAAGCTGTATGCCGGCTCCCTCGGCCAATAAAGCGAGATGAGCGCCTCAACCCCAGAGTCGGTCACGACTGGACCAAATGGTCAGGGGTCCCTTTACCTTTACTCTCATGCAAACGGAGACAAGCAAAGGGTTCTTCAACCTTCTCCACTGCAGAACCAACAGCAACAGAGGCTTAGGCAAAGGGTAGAAAAGCACCATAGTTCGGTGGTACAACGTTTGATCTCCTTTGCCCTACTGGGCTGGAACCACCTGCTATGGTCAACGCATTGCTGCTCTCCTCTCTTTCCTGCCAATGCCTCATCATTCAGATCACAGGATGGCATCACGTCGCAAGTTCCCCTTGCCCCTGAAACCATTGGTTGCCATTTGCGAACATGGTATGTGGCAAGCTACTCATTATTAAATGTTACTGGAGGAGGAGAAAAGGGACTCTGATTTTAAACACTTGCCTTGTTCCCATGGCCTCAGTTTTAGCCGGCAAAATTGACTGAGCACCCAGCCTCTGTGGATCCTCCAGGCAAAATGATTTATAATGGTTTTCTACAACCATTTGAGAACACAAATATTTTAAAGCTTACAATCATTACAAGAACCCACAATCTCACCTCAAGTACATGAGTCAGATTACAGGTTAGCACTTCAGATCGTTTTACAAATGTAAATTTCTTGACATAACGGGTGAATATGTTTCCATAGTCAAGGTTAATTTTTAACCTGAAGTCGGTTTTTCCCCCCTTTGCAGGGAAAGAATGAAGAATTCTTTTTAATTACTGCACAGTTATTCAGCTGTTTCTGTGGTTATATACTCCTTTTTTTGTTATGCTTGTCTGTAATTATCTTTTCAAATTATGCCCAGATCCTTTCCAAATAATATATTCTTAGCCTCATTTCCTATTCACTTCCATATATAGCTCCGTAGTTAAAAGAACATCAGGATTTTATACGTGCTCATGACTCACTGATGGTGTTAACTTTGATTTGATCTTTGGTAGTGACCCAGTCAACATTTATTTAATCCAGTTTCTTGTCACAGATTTGCTTAGGCCAGTGAGAGAGTCATTCAGAAAATCAGCTGGTTTTCTTTTCGAATTCAGACTTGGAACCTTGACTCCCATTAACAAATTATGGGAGACACAGTGCTGGAATAGTTGGGTCCTTTGGCCTGATCCAGCAGGTCTCTTCCTATATTTCTGACTTACAAACGCTTTATGAACAGGTGACTCAGCCAGGAAGGAAGATAACAGAAGAAGAAGAAGAGTTTGGATTTGATATCCCGCCTTTCACTCCCCTTCAGAAGTCTCAAAGCGGCTAACATTCTCCTTTCCCTTCCTCCCCCACAACAAACACTCTGTGAGGTGAGTGGGGCTGAGAGACTTCAGAGAAGTGTGACTGGCCCAAGGTCACCCAGCAGCTGCATGTGGAGGAGCGGAGACGCGAACCCCGTTCCCCAGATTACGAGACTACCGCTCTTAACCACTACACCACACTGGCTCTCTGGGTCAGCCAACAATGGCTAGTCAAAGATTTCTGGGAAAGTTACAAGCAACACATGACCACTCCACCCACTGTTGGTTCCCAGCATCAAATATTCAGAGACATACTGTCTATCTTAACAGAGAAGTTCCATTTAGCAATCGTGACTAATAGCGACTGATAAATGTTATCTTCCACAAATTTATCCAACCCCCCCCCCCTTTAAAGCTATCTAAGTCAGCCATCATAACACCTTGTGGTAGTGAATTATATATGTCAATTATGCACTGTGTGACAAAGTACTTGCTTTGCCGGAACAGAATATACTGCCCATTAATTTCACTGGGTGACCTTGAATTCTAATACTATGAGAAAGAGAGGGAGGGAAAAGCTCTATCTGCTTTCTCCACACCACATGCAGTTTTGCAAACCTTTATGGTGCTATTGGTTGCATTTCCAATCCCCCCCCCCAAACAAAGACCTCAAATATATGGCAAAGATATGGCAACCCCACTTTTCATTTTTGGTTTGCCTTTTCGCTCCTGTTCCCAGCTCTAGCATATCATTTGTTAGATGCAACACCCACTTTGCACATTGGACCTTCTAGGTTCAATCCCTGGCATATATAGATAGGGCTGGGAAACATCTTGCTTAAAACCCTGCAGTGCTGTGATGCCAGTTAATGTAGACCAGCCTTCCCCAACATGTTGTCCCCCAAATGCTGCTGGACTCCAACTCCCATCATTCCTGAGTGTTGGTCATGCTGTTTGGGGATTATGGGAGTTGGGAGTGCCACAGGTTAGATACGCCTGGAGTAGTCAATACCACATTAGATGGACCAATGGTCTGAACATAAGGTGAACTTATGTTCCTGTATTCAGTATCTGGATGTGGCTTAACCTGCAGACGTCTTGAAAGGCATTGCTATAGTGGCTGCTTTATTTTTAAGATCCTGGGTTTTCCTCTCTATATACTTATGGTTGATTCAAACCCCATCGCTCTGTAAGTGTTGTCTCACTGTGTGTCACTATTCTGAATGTCTCCCTGCTTCATGGGAGTTTTACCGCAACCTGCTCTGTGGCCCAGCAGACAAGAGACAAAACCCATCCCAAGGCACAAAGGGACACAAACATTACAGTCAAATTAAGATAAAGGAACTCACAGCTTCCACTGCTCAGTAGTGTGACTACCAAATTAATGCACAGTGCTGAATCTTCTCAATTTTTATACCTTTGTTTTCCTTTATTATAAAACACGACAGCAAGGAGTCTTCTTTTTACAAAGCATACTATTGGCGTGGGGAAATTGCTTAACTTTAGGACCCTTTACACTGAAGTGGCATAAGAAATTGACTAAAACAATAGAAGGAAAGGAAGAACTTTTATCTTCCTACTGCAAAGGTTTCTAAGAAGTAGTTAGTAGTGGATGTGAGCAAGGAAGTTGAAGGATGACCAGGGCTGGATTTAGGTTTGATGAGGTCCTAAGTTAATGAAGGTAATGGGGCCCTTTATATGTCCAGCTGTCCTTTGTCAACAACAAATTGTCACAGTTTTTTGTGTTGAATATATGCTATGGTAATTTATGGACCTAACAGGTATCAAAGTAATTGTTGAACTGAAATACAATTAAGAAGAAGTATCCAGTTTTTTTCCTTTAATTTTTTTGGGGCCCCCCCAAGAGTGTGGGGCCCTAAGCTATAGCTTGTTTAGCCTATACGTAAATCCGGCACTGGGGGTGACCCTCAATCACCATGCAGATGGTGGACTGCAACCATCATCAACCCTAGCCAGCTTGGCCGGTGTTCAGACACAATGGGAAAAGTAGCCTAAGAAAATCTGGGGGGCTGCACGCCCATAGCATGGGTTGCCAGTACTGAAGGCTGCTTGGAGAGGACGGGAGGGAGGGAAACGTACAGAGCCCATTCAACTGCCTAACAGCATCCATGCCACCCAGGAGATTGCAGCCTCAGAGATAAAAAAAAAAGGAAGAGTCATTCCATTGTCTGGAGAGGTCACTTCCTGGTTCGTATGGAGAAGCTGTTTTCAACAGAGCCCCACGACAGAAGCACGCAGCTCTACTGAGGCAACACCAGGCGTTGAAATTTGGTGTCCCTAGACAATTTTGCACCCACCCCTCTGCCCCCCATCTCCTCATACTACGCTACTGACTGCAGGTTCCCCCCCAACTTGCATGGAACATTGGCCCACAGTGCAAAAGCTGAGACTTGGACGCAGAGTGAAGGTGAAGCAGTCAAATGATCACCTCACCAGAACCCCAAACCCAGAAACTCTACCTTTTTTTTAAAAAAAAATAAATTTTTATTAATTTTCCAAACACATAATAAAAACAAACAATACACAAAACAAAAACATACAAACATATAAACATGTATAATTTCATAATCTTATTTTCATGCACCTTACTTCCCGGACTTCCCCATACCTCTCCTTTTCTGCATCCTTGTTTTACATTTCTTCAGCAACTCCTCCAATTATCTATTTATTTTAATTCACTTTCATTAAATTCCCCTTTTTTAAACTTATTGATTACAGCTGCAATTCTCTGTTTCTTAATTCCTTAACATCTTAACACTCCTCAATTTTACAACAATTTTTAAGATATATTTTAAATTTCTTCCAATCTTCTTCCACTGTCTCTTTCCCCTGGTCACGGATTCTGCCGGTCATCTCTGCCAGTCCCATATAGTCAATCACCTTCGTCTGCCATTCTTCCAGAGTGGGTAGTTCTTGTGTCTTCCAATACTTTGCTAGAAGAATTCTTGCTGCTGTAGTGGCATACATGAAAAACGTCCTATCCTTCCTTAACACCAATTGGCCAACCATGCCCAGGAGAAAAGCCTCAGGTATCTTAGGAAAAGTCCATTTAAGGACTTTCTTGATTTCATTATAGATCATTTCCCAAAAGGCTTTAATCTTCGGGCAGGTCCACCAAAGGTGATAAAAGGTACCTTCAGTCTCATTGCATTTCCAGCATTTATTATTGGGCGAATGGTAAATTTTTGCAAGCTTGACTGGGGTCATGTACCACCTGTAGATCATTTTCATTATGTTTTCTCTTAAGGCATTACATGCCGTAAACTTAACACCGGTGGTCCATAACTGCTCCCAGTCAGCAAACATAATGTCATGACCGATATCTTGCGCCCATTTAATCATAGCTGATTTCACCGTTTCATCCTGTGTGTTCCATTTCAACAGCAAATTATACATTCTTGACAAGTTCTTAGTACTGGGTTCTAACAGTTCTGTTTCTAATTTTGACCTCTCCATCTGGAAGCCTATTTTCCTGTCCTGTTTAAATACCTCATTTATCTGAAGGTAATGCAGCCAGTCTCTTACTTTGGACTTTAATTTCTCATAACTCTGTAATTTAACTTTTTCGCCATCTTGTTCTAAAATTTCACAATATTTTGGCCATTTAGACTCCATATTAAGTTTTTTCACCTCTTTGGCTTCCATTGGTGACAACCACCTGGGAGTTTTACTTTCCAATAAGTCTTTATACCGCATCCAAACATTGTATAATGCTTTCCTAACAATGTGGTTTTTGAAACCTTTATGCAATTTTACCTTGTCGTACCATATATATGCGTGCCAGCCAAATCTATTATCAAACCCTTCCAGATCCAAAATGTCTGTATTCTCAAGAAGCAGCCAATGTTTCAACCAGCAAAAAGCTGCCGATTCATAGTAGAGTCTTAAGTCCGGCAGGGCAAACCCCCCTCTATCTTTTGCATCAGTTAAAATCTTAAATTTTATTCTGGGCTTTTTGCCCTGCCAGACAAATTTAGATATGTCTTTCTGCCACTTCTTGAAACAGTCCATCTTATCCACGATCTGCAACGTCTGGAATAGAAATAACATTCTAGGCAATACATTCATCTTGATAACAGCAATTCGGCCTAACAAGGAAAGTCTCAAGCTTGACCATATTTCTAGATCTTTCTTTACTTCTGTCCAGCATTTATCATAATTGTCCCCCAGAAACTCTATCTTTGGCATCTTCAAGCTGTTGCATGAGTGGCCCAAAGACCCCCTCAGCATGCTCAGTGCTAAAGCTAAGCGGTTTTGGCCTTGCAAGCTCCCACCTGGGAATGTTGTTTTGAATCAGCCGCCAGAAGAGAAGGGCGTAAAAGTGTAGTTAAACAGACAAGTTAGAAGGCCACGGAATTTAACCTACTTTTCGGGATCATTGTTCCTCAGGGATAACAGAAAAGGAGCAAAGTGTAAGCACTGTTAGCATTTGCTAAACTGAAGTAATTACGAGGACAGGTACCACAGCATGAATGTGTGTGAGAGAGATTCTGCTTATTCCTCATGAGTGGCTATGTTGGACCTCTGTGCTTCTAACATAAAATTGTGCAGAAATAGAAGAAATATCTGTGATGGACCTAGACAGACCAAAGTGTTCCAGGTATATATGTATGTTGGATGACATTTCTCTGGATCCTCTATTTATTTATAGTTCCTTTTCTGTTACGAGGAATAAAGCAGTTTGCAGTTAAAAACAAAATAAGCAATATGCTAAGAAGCAAAGCAGCTAAAACAGTAAAGGTAAAGGTAAAGGGACCCCTGACCATTAGGTCCAGTCGTGACCGACTCTGGGGTTGCGGTGCTCATCTCACTTTACTGGCCGAAGGAGCCGGCGTACAGCTTCCGGGTCATGTGGCCAGCATGACTAAGCCGCTTCTAGCGAATCAGAGCAGCGCACGGAAACGCCGTTTACCTTCCCGCCGAAGCAGTACCTATTTATCTACTTGCACTTTGACATGCTTTCAAACTGCTAGGTTGGCAGGAGCAGGGACCGAGAAACGGGAGCTCACCCCGTCACGGGGATTCGAACCGCCGACCTTCTGATCAGCAAGTCCTAGGCTCTGTGGTTTAACCCACAGCGCCACCCGCTTCCCAGCTAAAACAGTAGCTCCCCTTAAACAAAGGGGATAGCTCAGTGGTAGAGCATGGGATCTGCACACAGAAAGTCCCTGGTTCAACCCCTGACCTCTCCAAGCAGGGTAAGAAATGTCTCCTGCCTGAAACCCCGGAGAACTGCTGCCAGTCAGTGTAGACTATTGGGAGCAAGGACTGCTAAAGCTGAGGGGAGAGGGGTTTGCACAACTACTTTGGTGCCTATTCATAGGTAAAGTAATCTTTGGACGGAGACTCTCCTGGTTTGGTTCATGTCTCCCCTCTTAGACTTTATACTACAAGCTCACTACATTACGAGTGAGTAGTGCCTTCTGTCCCTATGCTACATGTACAGATAAGCTGATACGTACATTTATGCATCAAGCAATAATGCAACCGCTGCAGTGTTCTTTGATGGATTAATTCTGAAAAGCCCCTGCTTCCCTGAATTATTCATTCCCGTTACACTGTGCAATAGAACTGAACATCTAACTGGCAAATATGTTTCCTGCCTAAGACAATGATATCATTCTCACAGACAACTTATCGTTGGCAATCTTCTTCAGAAATTCCAGCAATCAATTACCTATGTTATAATTAGAATTCCAATAACTCTCAGCGCAAGCATTTATTCTGTTAGTACCCCCTCCCATGAGGACATTTGCCTGTTTTCATTCAGTATCCCATTCTCACCCCCCCCATCCCCAATGCATTATCAGGACTTTGGTACTTAACTGCCAGAAATGACACAGCCTACTTGTGCAAGAAAGAACCAGCTATGTTTGGGTTATGTACAAGCTGCTTAGTCAAAACACACAGCTTATTATGCCGGTAAATCATCTGAATATCTTCCAAGGGTACCTGTTTAAGGTACCCTTAGGCCTTAGGCCACTGTACCTCTTTTACTAGCAAAATACAATATGCCCACCTTAGAAAATTGGAACATGGATTGCATGTTTTCACTAACGTTTGTCTTGAACGTCAAAGTTCTGAATACTCTTCTTTTTTAGGAGATATGCAACAACAACAACAACAACAACAACAAGGACATTATTGCCACATAAATAAGCAGCAAATATCATGATTGTGTTTATGCACTGGAAAAATCAATAAAACTTCTTATTTTAAAAAATATTCTGTGCTCCTTCCTATGAATTTAGACAACACTGCAAGTGACTGGTTACTAGTTAACTCTGTTTGCCAAATGACATGAAGGATTTAAATACTTAGGTATTAACCTCACTGCTGACATAAGACAACTGGGATGTAGAAACTACAGGGGACTGTATAAGGGCATTCAACAAGAACTTATGAAATGGCAACATCCCAGCTTTAGCTGGGCAAGTAGCCATGGTCAAAATGTCAGTGTTACCTAAATTCTTTTTCTTTCTTTCAAGTTTTGCCTATTCCCATCCCAATACTTCAGGATAAACAACAGAACTCTCTATAGAAATAGAATGAAATGTGGGATGAGAATGCCTAATTTAGTGTTATATTATGCTAGTTTTCACATCCATGATCACATTGGTCAGGGGAAACAAAATGAATTTCAATAGGGACAAATGTAAGGTTCGGCATTTAGGCAGGAATAATCAGCTGCACAGATATAAGTACATGTGAAAAGGATCTAGGGGTCTTTGTAGACCACAAACTAAACATGCCTCAACAGTGTGATGGCAGCAGCAAAAACAGTGAATGCTTTTCTAGGCTACATCCACAGAGGTCTAGTGCCCAGATCAAGGGAAGTAATAGTACCACTCTATTCTGCCTTGGTCAGACCACACCTGAAGTCTTGTGTCCAGCAGGGGCAAACTTTGGTAATCTTTCATAATATGGCATCCTGTGCGAGGTCAAAATCTGACACCCCCAAATGGATCTTCTCAATTATGGATCTTCTCAATTTTGCACCGCCTTGCCTGGGAGCTGGTCCTTTCCTGACCAAAGTGGAGCCTTACAGCCCAGAGACAAAAGGTTGTAAGAGATACCAATACTGAGTTAGATGGACCAATGGTCTGACACAGGATAAGACAGCTTCCTGTGATTTTCTGGACCCTGTGTTGCAAAACCTGAAGAACTACTATAGAGCTCTGCTACAGAGACTTAACAGTCCAGGCATTTGACATCAAGCAATTCTCTTTTCCTATTCTCTTCCTTGTCCTGGTTTTCTGAAATACGAAGATAAGAGCACATACTTTTGGGAGTCCCCCCACCCCACATTTTATTTTATTTAAAGCTGTAGTCAGGCCTCTCTGCTGCTGGATTCATGATTGAAACTCCCAACAATGTCAGTTTCTGTTTCCACTGCAGATGTACTGCAGCACATTCCTGCCCTCCTCTCTCTTTTCATTTCAGAGGCTTCCCGACAGTCCTGGGAATCACACTGTGAAGGTGAGCTATCAGACTAGAGAGTGACAAAGCCTGGTGGAAACCTGAGAAGACCCTGAGGACAGATGCACGGTGGCAGAGATATCCACTCTCATTGTTTCGCACACATTTTGCTATTTATTCTTCTCAGACAGAATAATCCTTTCTACTTCATTATGTTTGGAATTTGAACTGAAACTACTGGATCAAAGAGCCTTACTTTGCTCACTCGGAAAAAAGGGGGTTTAGGATGAATAAACTGCCTGCTTTTGAAGACAAGCAGTGAAATGACATTATTTCCATGCAGTATGTAGTATGGAAACAGTTTGCTGTGCTTAAGAGGAAAGGAGAATTGGAGACTGGGTGCATGGGTTGGCAAACCAAGTATTACTAGGTTTTAGGGTATGCCCCCAGAGTTCATATGTGGGCCTGAACACATTCATTAATGGCATTTGTAACCCACCCTTCATCAACTGCTCATAGGGTGGGAACAATGCAGTAAATCAAAATTAAAATAAACAAGCTCAGCAAATGCAAAACAGTTCAAACTGGACGGATTGTTGCAGTTCTCACACCTTCACAAAGACCTGGACAGCACCAGAAGACTGCTGTAACCTGTTGCTGAAGTGTTTGTACAGTGGTCGGTTCATAAAAAAGAAAAGAAAATATTATGCACTAAGAAACAATGACAACTGAGCCCAGTTCTTTATGATGTACTAGCTACTGGCATCACTCAGGGATTCTAAGAAACCAAACAATCAGTGCAGTTCTAAAAGGTTCAGTTTGTTGTCTTGATTCAAAGCTGTGTCCCATTGTCCCCCCAAAATAGATGAATACGTACTCCCACATGTGTCAGAAGGGCCTGCATAATGCCACACAACCCCGTTCTGCCCTCCACCACATTTTGTCTCATTTTGTGATGTTTTCGTGTCACTTCCAGGTTCAGTGTGATGCATGCATGCACAGTCGCACGCATATTGGACGAGCCTAAAATGGTCCCTGCCTGCAGTTCATGAGAGCTCAAAACCAAATGTCCTTCTCAGAAAGTATCTGTCTTTGAATAACAGACACTGGGATTCACAAGTGGGGAAAAGTGCTGTTGCCCTGATGTGCCACTTGTGGGCTTCCAACAGGAATATGGTTGATCCCTGTGAGAACAGGGTGCCAGGCTAGATGGGCCATTTGGCTGATCCAGGAAGGCCTTTCTTAAGTTGTACATGGCATGTATGTTGCTGATGTTAACAGGCAAGCCGGGAGCAGCCCTCTCTGCAGTTCCATAAGCTTCATAGGAACATAAGATATTGGCATATTGATACGCCCCATATCACACACAAAAATACCACTCTCTGTGTTGGGCTAAATGTCCCCTAGGCATGGTCTGCTCAGAATACATACAAGAGATTAAAAGCTGAGAGTCTCACATTACCAAGGATAGCTGCTGAAAATTCCACGGGCGGAATGCAAAATGCCAGGGGTTCATCTAAAGCCCAGCAGTCTAAGGTTCCTGACCTTTAAATTTGATTGTTTTGTAACACTTTCCAATTGCTAATATCATCCATTTAATATACCAAACCCCATTTGACAGACTGAGTGTTTCTAGCCTGCACATCTAGCTACAGAGGATTTATTTGAAGGCAAAAGAAAAAGAAAATCTTGAAGTGTCAAGCAACTTTTGTCTGTCTTCAAAATCGCTGATAATGATCACTTAGCCTCTTGATCTCCTTGATCTTTGATAAGTTAAGTAGACGGAGCTCTTGAAGGCTCCCTTTTCAAACCATCTTTTTCTGGCTTTACATAATATATTCCCCAGGTGTCCCCCCCCCCCAATGCTTTCCAACCATTAAGCACTAGAGACCCACAGCCAAACATTTATTCAGCACTACAGAACTTACTTTCAAACATCTGGCTATTTACTTAAAAACAGCATGTGACATTCAGCTCAGTCTTTTGGACAGGCATAGGCAAACTCAGCCCTCCAGATGTTTTGGGACTACAACTCCCATCATCCCTGACCATTGGTCCTGTTAGCTAGGGGTGATGGGAGTTGTAGTCCCAAAACATCCGGAGGGCTGAGTTTGCCTATGCCTGGTTGTGGACCTCTCTGCCCCCTTAGCTCCCTGCCCCACATTTCCCCAAAGCTCATTATCAAGTCCAGTCATTAACCCTGCCGACAACATGAAATTACTTCATCCAAATTGTTATAAAGACATTGAGCCTGCATAGCTCAGTTGGTAATAGCATGGTGCTGATAATGCCAAGGTTGCAGGTTCGATCCCCATATGAGACAGCTGCATATTCCTGCATTGCAGTGGGTTGGACTAGATGATCCCCAGGGTACCTTACAACTCTCCAATTCTATGATCCTATGAACTGCAATGGGCCTAGGACAGAGCCCTGAGGCATCCCACTTGTCACTTTTTTCCAGGATGGTGAGGAACTTGGGAAACTGGCGTATCTAGGGTCAGACCTTGGGCCTCTCTAGCTCAGTATTGTCCACATCGGGGGTAGTCAACACTGTGCCTTGCAGAGATGCTGCAGGACTGCAGCTCCCATCAGCCCCAGCCAGCGTGGCCAGAGGTCAGGGACGATGGGAGCTGGAGTCCAGCAATATGTGGGTGGCACCATGTTGGCTACACTTGGTGTACACTGACGAGCAGCAGCATTCCAGCATTTGAGAGTATATTTCAGTCCTACCTGGAGACTGGTTTATATGACCTTTGACTTGAAAAAGCCCCCCAATCCCTTGCGTATAGGATTTCAGCCTAACTTCTTTAAAAGTCTGGGCCAGATTGACATTTGTTCCATTCCAACACAGCTCTTTTAACGTCTCTTTCAGAATGCGTATGAGCTAATACATCTAGAATGTCAAGGTAAAATTCCACGTAGCATAGCTAAAACACCTACTGCACAATCCTTTTAAAAGTGCCTACTCAGATGAAAGTCCATCGAGTTGAACATGACTTGCTCCCCAGAAAACGTGTATAGCAGGGATGGGAAGCTCCCAGCCTACAGGAAGACAGGCAACACACACACACACACACCCATCAGCTGTTGAGGTGGGAGGGAAGAAGATTTTGATGTTCTGAAAAGTGTGCAATTGCCTATTCCCCCCCCCTGCAAAGGAGTGCGGCAAGTTCAAAGGAAAGAGGCATGTGTTCTTTATAACCACACAAAAAGTAGTCTATGCATTTTGCAATTGCATGCATTCAATTTTCAAGATGCAACAGTGTTTTGAAGCTTGAGACTTTAAATAGTTGTAACGCTGGGCTTGCAGCTCCATTGTGCATTGACCTTATTTGCACTCTTCTGATGGATTCCTGAGTTCTTTTTGCCTTTTGCACAGTCAAGAAAGCTAAAGGATACAGAGGGTGGTTTTTTTAAAAAAAAGTCTATGAAGAAAATGAAAGGCTCGAGTGGAGTTATTAAGAATGAAATATATGTCATGAGGAAATAAGTCTGTGTGGATCTTTGGCTGTATGAACACATGCGTGGTTTATACTCACCACTTGCAGCATTCTATGTGGATGATATGACCTTTGACTTGAAAAAGGCCCCCAATCCCTGGTGTACCTCTTAAAAACTAGTGAAGGAAAGGGAAGAAGGGATGGAGGTGTTATGTACTGAAGTTCTCACCCTGGGCCAGCAGGGGGATACTGTAGATAGTTTTTACTCAGGTCCACATATGCATATAAGGGATCAAAAGTGACGCTCAGTGATTGGATAGTTGCAGAAAGTTGTTACAGTTACATTGTACTGGATCTCTATATAAGCAGGCTGACTGAACCCTTCAGTTCAGTTCTGTTCTGGCCTGTGAATAAACAAGAGCTGTTTGAAGAATCGCTGTGTCGCCTGATATGTTCACCCACAACTTAACAGGAGGCATCAGATGCATAAACAAAGAGGGAGGAGACTCCAAAGGCACACAGCACAGAAGATAATTCGCTGGACAATTCTTCTTCAGGAAGGGCTCTCACCCAGTTATTTCAAAGAGCCCCAAAGCTTCTTCCACATCATGTCATTTTAAATTATTTTCCATGTATCTCTGAGAACCCCTCACCTTTTCTTCCGTAAAACCAACCAAAGTGAAAAACCCATTACTTGTGTGGATATTGTTGACCCTGTGGGGGGGGGGTATACATAAAAGGCTTATTTGAATGTAGTGTAGACAAAGTATAACCATTGTAGCTAGTAGCCATTATTCATCTTATTCCCTATAAAATTTTGTCTCATCCATTTTTAAAGCCATCCCAGGGTATTTCATACCACATGGTTCAGTGTCACCAGGATGGGGCAGATGAGAGGTTCGTATAGGGTAGAAAGGCTAAGATTATCTCTCAGAGAATCCACAGCATGGATAGTGCTTAGAGATGCAAGTTGTCCGGCAAGAATTAAAAGCATAAACATGATGAAAGAGTGACTGCTATGCATGACTGGGCTGGAAATACCTGAGAGAGCCTAATTTCGTACATGTAAGATCTAAGCATAGCAAAAAGCTACCGTACTTGTACAGCTATCCACATTTTTTAGCGAATACGTGGAATTCACTTTTGATTAATTAAGTGCAAATTGCTAAGGATTGAAGTATAATTGGCCCACAACAGCCAGGTGCGGATTATAGCTAAATCAAGGTGGATAGGCTGTTTAACTCACACATTTGACCGATTGGCAAGCCATGCTACTCAGGTGTGCCTGTCTGAGCAAGGACGCGTGTTAACAGACACCAATAATGCCTCAGAAGAAGAAAAAAATATGGACCTGTCTTTGTGTTACTTCTGCTTTGCACTGCATTCCACCATGACCTAATATAACTTACCATTTGCTTAGCTATTATGTATATTTCTTTATTAAACTATAATTAAGTTTCCCCCAAAGGGGGAAAGGGGGGGTGGGATGCTACATGGCTAGGCAAAAAAGAAGATGTAGCCTGTGTCCCAGGACTTAAAACACCTTCGAACCTTCACTTATTTATTTGTTTAATTTAAAATAAAATACAAAAAGCAAAATCCGAGCTATTTTTCTTCAACATAATACAATACACCAAATCCTTAATTAATTAATTAAAACACATACAGATTAAAAAAGTTTGCTTGAACAAAATGATTTTAGCCCAGTACAGAAAAAAGGCTGCAACATGGGCCCTAGGTGACATTCTGGGTTACAAACTGCTCAAAAGTCTCCTGGCAGAGTTTTATTTATTTTTTAACACAGGATGGCCTTAAGACCACCAACAGATCACAAACACCTTTGGACAGAGGTGACTTATGATTTGATGGTGGTTTTTGAGGGGATATGGATCCAGTGTTTTCCCACCATGACAGTTCTGGTGAGCTGTACTTTTTTTTGGTTCAGAAAATGGAGGCGATTGTGATTGGTGCTGTGATGGTGGTTTGGGGTGTAAAGGCCTGTGGGCACTCAGGGACTGTGTTGAATATCCCAGAGCTACAAGATGTGAATTAATAGGAAGTACAGTGGTACCTCGGGTTAAGTACTTAATTCGTTCTGGAGGTCCGTTCTTAACCTGAAACTGTTCTTAACCTGAAGGACCACTTTAGCTAATGGGGCCTCCTGCTGCCGCTGCATCGCCAGAACACAATTTCTGTTCTCATCCTGAAGCAAAGTTCTTAACCTGAGGTACTATTTCTGGGTTAGCGGATTCTGTAACCTGAAGCGTCTGTAACCTGAAGCATATGTAACCTGAGGTACCACTGTATACAAGATTGAGTAATCAATGAAAAATAATTGTAGGGTCATTCAATAAGATTCTTATACAGTGGTACCTTGGGTTACAAACACCTTGAGTTACAAACTCCACTAACCCGGAAGTAGTACCTTGGGTTACGAACTGTGCCCCAGGATGAGAACGGAAATCACATGCCGGCGGCATGGTGGAAGTGGGAGGACCCATTAGCAAAAGCACGCCTCAGGTTAAGAACGGTTTCGGGTTAAGAACGGACCTCTGGAATGAATTAAGTTCGTAACCTGAAGTGCCACTGTATTAATTGTCACTTTAATTTTAGTTATGTGATATTACTTTAATTACTTTAGTGCAATGATAAACCAGAGAAGGGCCTTTTCACCGGTGGCACCCATGTTGTGAAATGCCCTCCCTGTTGAAATATGAGAGGCTTCATGAGTATTGGCATTCTGCCGGCTTCTGTTTAGGCAAGCATTCCCTTGCACCTGAACTTCTGATCTTACTGTTTTAACTATTTTAAAAAACTGTTTTAATTGTCTTGCTTTTCAACTGACTAATTATTTTGTATATTTTAATTATTTCTTAATGCCCCGATGAAACCATTATTGTATATTTTAATTATGAATAGATTTTATAGTTGTAAACTACTTAGAAGCCATTTTGGCATATAAACTGTATATAAATTAAATAATAACAACTTACAGAATGCATTTTCTCAAAGTGTATTTTATATTAGTATGGATATATTGTGAGTTGCATCGTGTCTTCTCTGTTTCTAGTCAAATGATTTGGAAAGTTGACCATATTGAAGCTTCCATTTTTTTGTCTTTATGCAGAATCTTCCAGTTAACAACACACATTCTCTGCAACGTATTAACTTGTATTTGTTATTTGTGGATAGTATTCTACTTCTTCATGCGAAACATGAGGCTAGTGTAAATGCTAATAACTGTCTCTGCTTACAAAACTAAGAAGTGTTATGTTTTCATATTAACGCTACTTAAGCAAACAAGATGCAAACAAATTTATTTTCTTAAGTTCAGCGTGTTTGGTAGTAAATAATATATTAAAAACACATCCTGGATTAAAACGCGCGCACACACTCCAAATTAAAATTTCAATGAAGTATGTAAATAATTTAACATAGCTGGGTGTTTTAAATCTCATGTAATAATAATCTACTACCAAATCTTGCAGGAAAGAGGATCAAGTCAAATGCAGGCAATTCTCCAGTGGCCTGATTATCTCTGGTTTGTGATGCTCCCCACAGCTTCCCCACAGCAGCTCTTTACAACAGTTCTTTACACGCTAGTTTTTTAAAAAAAGTATGAGCTAAGCAAAAAGAGGAAAAAATGTATAGTCTAAACAGCACGGTTGCACACTATATTATGAACACATGACTGTGGGCTTTTATTCAATCTAATATTCTAGTCCTTAGTAAGCATATGTGGCACAGAGAACACACTACAAAATTGCACGCGGGCCATATGGTTTAAGGCAGGGGTAGGCAACCCAAGGCCCATGGGCCAGAAACGGCCCAAGGGGGTCGTTTAACCAGCCCATGAACCACCCCTGAACCGAGCCACCCGCTCAGCGAGTCCCCACATGCTGTGCTAAACTGGCGCAGCGTGGCACGCGAACTCGCTTCTGCAGTGCCAGAAATCGCGTCTGCGCATGCTCAGATGCCGGAAATCATGTCTGCGCAGATGCTGGAAATCATGTCTGTGCAGACGCAGACACTGGAAGTTGTGGCTGTGCGCACTCACGCACACACACGATTCAGTCCACGAAGGGATCTCCGCTGGAGTGAACCGGCCCAGGCGAAGTAAACCTTGCTGACCCCTGGTCTAAGGAGTTCATAAGAACATTTTCTGACTTCAGCAATTACGGTGGACGCTTGGGTTGCGAACGTGATCCATGCGGGATGCACGTTTGCAACCCACAGCATTCACAACCCACGTTTGTGTGCCTGTGCACCCGTGGGTTGCGATTCAGCGTTTCTGCGCATGCGTAAAGCACGATTTAGCGCTTCTGTGCATGCGCAACCGCTGAAACCCAGAAGTAACCCGTTCTGGTACTTCCGGGTTTCAGCAGTCCGTAACCCAAAAAAACGCAACCTGAAGCGGCTGTAACCTGAGGTATGATTGTAATACCAAAACAAACTTTTTTTTTTTTTTTAAAAAAAAAGTCTGAACCTTTAGTTGGGTTGAACCTTAATGGCAAAGAAATCAAATGATATATGCACAGACTGAGGAAAGAACGCAGTAGGTTCTGTTGGCCAATATTATTTCTTAAAAGTAATCACCCGGTAATACCTAAAGCATGCCACCCCCGCAGATGTTCGGTCATTTATTTAAAACCTCTAAGAGAGGTTCAAAAACCACCCCAGGCACTTTATTCTATTGTGGAACTGCATTTGTACGTAAGAAGCTTTTTCTTAATGCCTAATACAAATCTATATTCCAGGACTTGAAGCCCAAGTTTAGCAAGGTTGATAATCCCATGAATGTGTCTTATAATGCTTAAAGCTAGGAAGAAATGTGTTGGTGTCCTTCTGGGTAAGACCATGGCAAATCACCTTAAGGACTTGCACATCTGTGCTATGCTATTTGTGTGTGTGTATGTGTGTGTGTGTTTTGTAGCCTAACTACCTTAAACTGGAAACCAAAATTAGCTATGTCGGCTATTGGAACACAAACGTGACCAAAGCTATTAGCATCTCTTTTTGTCTTTGTGTGAGCATGTGTGCGATAACTTAAAAATAGTCACACAGATTTGGTTTACATTCTGCATGCCTGTTCTCAAGCTGAAGCAAAAGCCTGGCGGCCAAATTTTAAACTCCTAAAAATAGCTCTAAAACCGGAGCGCTTGCAGAACACCAAGTATAGCAGCAGGAACAACAATGAAGGAGGATGACATGTTGGAACAACGACATCTATAGGAGGGAACCTTAACCATGCAATTGTCTATTAGTGTTTGTGTTAAATCTTTACAGGAAGGGGGGAGGGAACCACCACTATTTCCATTCACTGACTCTCAAAAATATGTCCAGTGACTCTTGTACAGAAGACAGAGGAGAGTATTTGAACTCACTGTTCATTAGACTGGAATTTATCCCCTCCCTACATATAAGAAGGATAATAATAGGGTAAGCCACAAAACATAAAACAAAACCCTGCATTATTTATATTCCATTTTCTCTATTTATTCCCCCATTAATTTCCCCCTCTTCATTTCAGGGTACTAAATGTGGAGTGAAATTATCAGCAGTCAACGCGGCATGTTTCTGTTCTGGTTCTAGCTCATATAGTTGGCCTGGCAAATTGGCTCTGATTACAACACTTTTTATAGCTTGCATTATCTTTGCCGGCTATAAAACAAAAAAGGCCTTTAGGAAAGTGGCATCTCTCATTTTCTCATGCCTTAAAATGTAAAATATGAAACAACAATCCTGTCTTACTACTTGGACAATCAGTCTCTTTAGAAAATAGCAAGAGGCTATTCCTTTCTTCTATGTTTTTCAGGGACATCTAGGAAGATAACATGTACGCTCGCTAAATCCAGAATCTCCAAATCTAAGACAAATCTAAGAACAATGTGCATATTATGAACATGTTATTTGCACACTACTAGAAAATACATTGGGACGCGGGTGGCGCTGTGGGTAAAAGCCTCAGTGCCTAGGACTTGCCGATCGAAAGGTCAGCGGTTCGAATCCCCGCGGCGGGGTGCGCTCCTGTTGCTCGGTCCCAGCGCCTGCCAACCTAGCAGTTTGAAAGCCCCCCCGGGTGCAAGTAGATAAATAGGGACCGCTTACTGGCGGGAAGGTAAACGGAGTTTCCGTGTGCTGCGCTGGCTCGCCAGATGCAGCTTGTCACGCTGGCCACGTGACCCGGAAGTGTCTGTGGACAGTGCTGGCTCCCGGCCTCTTGAGTGAGATGAGCGCACAACCCTAGAGTCTGTCAAGACTGGCCCGTACAGGCAGGGGTACCTTTACCTTTACCTTAGAAAATACATTTATGCAACCGTTGTTTTCTCTGAATCATATTCACATTTTGTAATTGCAACATGCTTACAGGTGCAAATAAATCTAAGAAACTTTATCCTGAGGTCACATGCTATATTATTATGTCAACACAAAAGTGATGCTCTCTTCTTCTCAGGAGACGTTTCAGAAATTAAGGACCACGGCCCCATTTCTATGGTAGTCACAAGCAAGGAGTTCCAGATGACTTTTCAGACAAGGATACACATCCACATCAAGATACACATCTTGTCATTTCAAAAGGACTCAGTGGGGTATCATGATGTGATTGTAGAGAAAGAAGTGTGTTGCTACTGACAACAGTTTTGGAAGGCTTACACCACACAGAGATCTCTCTAGCAGGATGGGTGGGCTGGGATGGAGCGTCATACAGCGTGCATTTCTAACTATGTTATCTGGAAATAGGTCCCACTGATTTCTAAAGCTATTTCTTTTTCTGAGGTTCCTCAGCCATTGCCCGCTGATATTTCCAGTTTTGATCTTTCTCCTTAGATAGATAGTATTCTTTTCACTGCTATCAGCTGGGGGTCAATTGTGGCTGTTCTCGCGACATCTGATGTTTGCTAATCTATGAGCCTGCCTAGACAAGTGACAGCGAATGTTACCAAAATGTTTATGCTACAAATCTTGTGTTTTTCCTCTGCCTATGAAGTCTGGACCACCTGCCCTCCATAGCTGTCAATCAGCCAACCTGAAAGACCTTGTCTCTAAAATGCCGTTCCACAGAAGAATCATATTTAAAAGCTTTTCTCTGACACTTGTCATCCCTTCCTGACCTATTCCCCCCCTTTCCCCCACCTTTCCTGCTGCCAAATTTGGATCAAGAATATATTTGCTTTTAAAGAAGTAGTACTGCAGAGAGATGAGCACCACAACCCCAGAGTCAGTCACGACTGGACCTAATGGTCAGGGGTCCCTTTACCTTTACCTTTTACTGCAGAGAGGCTGTCTGTTTCCTCTTTCAAGGATCCAATTTGTAACTGGGCTCTGCAAATAAAACCACTACCACCCAAAATCAGGAAGTAACTCACCTTACTTCAAGTCTACCCTAAGCCCTACGAGTCTCCAAATTCCTTCCCTTTCCCTCAAGCACAGTGTTGCTGCCTTTGATTTAAGTTTTGGTGGTCCTGGAATGTGTACCGTATTTTTCGCTCTATAAGACGCACCAGACCACAAGACGCACCTAGTTTTTACAGGAGGAAAACAAGAAAAAAAATATTCTGAATCTCAGAAGCCAGAACAGCAAGAGGGATCGCTGCACAGTGAAAGCAGCAATTCCTCTTGCTGTTCTGGCTTCTGGGATAGCTGCGCGGCCTGCATTCACTCCCTAAGACGCACACACATTTCCCCATACTTTTTAGGAGGGAAAAAGTGAGTCTTATAGAGCAAAAAATACAGTAATTTCCCCAGGGTTACTGATATCGCAAGGGCATCAAAGCCCTGGCTAGAACATATTCCAAAACATCTAGATCACTGCAGTGCTTCAGCACAAAAGTGGTTGGATCTCCACCATTTTCTCCGTCTTCCTCACCAAGGGAGCAGCAGCAGCCCAGACCCTGGTTTGAATTTAACAATCTTGTGATATGTGGAGTTCTTTGCCTGGGGTGCTTTGCTTGTTGTTCGTGTGTTTCACACACAAGTGACTGGGTCTCCGGCTTTCTACCTCAAGAATCCAACTCAGAAATCTCATGTCAGCTTCGCATGCTATGCAATGTGATGTGCAATGCTGACACAATTTTCAAGTGGGACACAGTGCGTTATTTTCCTGACCAAGCAAGTTACCCAAAGCCAGAGTGGCTGCCCTTACAGGAGCAATCTAGCTTTTCTTGCCCTCTATAGTTTCAGTCAAAGTTCAGGCACAAAGGAAATAATACAATTGGCCTAAACAAAATGGCAATATTTGTAAAGGGCAGACACAACAGAAGCAGAAGTCTCAACTTGTATTTCACTGATGCTCAGTGAACGTGCTTCCTCGATATCGCTATAGAAAATTAATAATAATAATAATAATAATAATAATAATAATAATAATAATATATTTATTGTCATTACCCCCCTCTCGGGGACAATGAAATTACTTGACTGCTCCATAAAAACCCTAATTAAAACAATACAGTATAGTACAGCAAGGAAGATTAGATGACTTTCAAAGTCCAGGCTTCCCATTCAGGGCCGAGATCGCTCTGGAGAAGAAGCTGTTCGTAAGACGGCTCGTTCTTGTCTTCATCGTCCTGTATCTCCGTCCTGATGGCAGGAGCTCGAAGAGACAGTGACCAGGATGCAATGGATCTTTTACTATGTCCAGTGCCTTCCTATGGCACCTTGTGGCATAAATCTGCTCTAAGGTGGAGAGTGGGCAGCCAACAATGCTCTCTGCTGCCTTAACAACTCTGCACAACCCCATCCTGTCCTGGGTAGTACAGCTTCCGTACCACACACATAAGCCATAAGTGAGCACGCAAGAGAACAGCGCGGGGGTGGGGTGGGATACATTACTATGCATAACTAGGGAGAGCCTGAATGCATGGGTGAATAAATGAGCCCACTGATCCCAAAAGGTTGGCAACCCCTATTGCTGTTGATGGACCATACCATTCCAAGGTTCAGGTGGAATTCTCCTGACAACAGTCTATTTGCTGAGATCTTTTAAGTCTTTCATATAAAGTAGAAAATGTCCACCCACAGAACTGTTGACAAATATTGTAGGTCTACATACATTTTCCTGTCCTGATTCTCCTCCAACCAGCAAAGAAAACTTAACCAGCTATCAGTAACTTGTCAGGATCAGGAATAATTTGGCATGACAAGAGAAAACAATGTGCCAGGGGCAGAGGGTTACCTCCTGCTGACATAAATTGGTGCATCTCTGGAGAGACCAAGAACACTTGTCCCTTTAAATTTATGGAGTTATTTACTGTTGGAAATGTCACTGCAAGCATGGCATGTGTGTCTTTTTTCCATAATGATGTCTGCTCAGCCCTTCCCTCTGAATACAGCAACATGTCCGCATCCCAATAACAAGGCTTGCTCTCAGTTTTGCAAGCAGAAAAACATAATGGGGGAGGCAGTAACAGTGTTGGCTCCTCATAAAAATATCACACAAATGAATGTTGACTGTCACTGACAAGGAACGATGTGTTGCAACCTGTGGGGTTGTAGCTCAGGCAGAATAACAAGTAACAACACTTAGGGCTGTCACCTGGTTAAAGAAATTGTAGTCAATTGATTTCAGCTTTTAATCTACTGAATGAATCTGCATACATTTGCATATGAGTAAGAACACAGAGAAGAGCATGGTTTCTTTCTTTTTAAGAATACCAAAATATGATGCAAACGAGAAGCATCTTAGATGCATTCCCTACTGTGTGAGAAGGGGAATGGACCTGCCTCTTTTAAGGTAGCATCTTCTATCTTTGGCTTTTGTAGGTACAGTGGTACCTCAGGTTACGTACGCTTCAGGTTACATATGCTTCAGGTTACAGACTCCGCTAACCCAGAAATAGTGCTTCAGGTTAAGAACTTTGCTTCAGGATGATAACAGAAATCATGCTCTGGCGGCGCGACAGCAGCAGGAGGCCCCATTAGCTAAAGTGGTGCTTCAGGTTAAGAACAGTTTCAGGTTAAGAACGGACCTCCGGAACGAATTAAGTACTTAACCCGAGGTACCACTGTATTTGCATTAAACAATGTTTTGTTTTATTTTTTTAAAAAAGGTAATCATCACTATAATTTATTAAGGATGAAATCCCAACTCCTTGGCCAGCACTGTAATGCTGAATGGAGCAGTTTAGCCGCTGCAGCATCCTTAGCCCTGGTGCTTGTGCTGCCTAGGGTGGAAACAGGGATTTTCTTTTCTTTTCACAGAATCAGAAAATTGTAGAGTTGGAAGGGACCACGAGGGTCATCTAGTCCAACCCCTTGCAATGCAAGAGTATTTTGCCCAATGTGGGGATCGAACCCATGATGCCAAGATTAAGTTTTTAAATAAGCCACCCTAAGGCCTTTTGGTGAATGGCAGAATATAAGCAATGAAAATTAAAACAACAAGAAAATAAGTGATGTTATTGTCTCTATATCTATTTGGTGGCCATTTTCATACACAGAGGGAATGCAGAGGTTGCAAATGCAACATTCTCAATCAGCGTTTAAAGAATTTGCACATGTCCATCTCCTGTGGCCTTGAAACCCGAAGCTGTGATCTTGAAATCATTGGCTCACCTGCCATTCAGTTCACATCTATGGATCTATCTCATAGCGAGAAACAAGCACAAGGAGCAGAGAATGCGTATTTATTCTAGCTCGAAGTTCATGGACAGCATGGTAATTTCTGGGAAATATATTTTTAAAGTTAAAATATAACCTCAGGTTAAGTACTTAATTCGTTCTGGAGGTCTGTTCTTAACCTGAAACTGTTCTTAACCTGAAGCACCACTTTAGCTAATGGGGCCTCCTGCTGCTGCTGCTGCGCCGCCGGAGCACAATTTCTGTTCTCATCCTGAAGCAAAGTTCTTAACCCGAGGTAATATTTCTGGGTTAGCGGAGTCTGTAACCTGAACTGTATGTAACCCAAGGTACCACTGTATTTATGTTAAAAGTAAGCAAATTTGCACAGCTTTCTAAAATGGAAGCGCATGCTCCTTGAGAGCACTGCTTAGTAGTGTTTGCAACAATAAAACTATGTTGTCACCTGTGCTTCTATTAATAAGACAGCAGTGAGTCCAGCCTCGTCAAGGATACAAATATAAAGAAGCAGCGGATACATAAGTGTGCACCATGGAGTGAATAAATTACATTGGACCCAGCAGGACTGTTGAACATAACAGCAGGGGCTGTGGCATTTTAACAATTTAGGGCGTAATGGCCTCTCCCATAAAACAACAGAAAGCCTGAAAAGGGATAGTTCCCGTGTCAAGCTAACAAATACCCTCCTTTCGACTTAACAGATTGTTGCACCTCTCCAGAGCCAAAGGACTCATTGCAGACTGCAGCAGGGATGTTTTTGTTCCGAAACGATCAGGAGATGGTGGGTCATCTTTCATGTCTCACTGACGCACTTCATCCTTCAGCAGACGCATGTGCTTTTACACCAGCCCACTTTATCATGGCTGCAACCCATTAACATGGAGCTCTTCCAAAGCATTACTGCATTATTCCACACAGCAGGGGCCGTGAGACCCTCTGGCTGACTTGGAATGGACCCTGCTCAGCAGTTCCCATTAGGAATAAGACAATAGCACAGAGGGAGGGAGTTCTGTGTGAACGAAGATCCCACTGCTACTGCGCAGGTCCAGAGCTGGGCCGAAGGAGTCGCCTCTAAAATGTAGCCTTAGCCTGTGAAGTGTGCTTCTTTGGCAAACATTTAAGCAAAGGGAAAGTCTCTGCCTCAGCCGAGGATACAAAAATAAAATAAAAATAAATGTCCTCTCTTTTTCTCCCATGCCAGTGTTTCAGGTGCTAAGATAATTGCTCCTCCCTCGGTCTTGCCATCTTCCCTCCTGACCTATAAGGAGGTGAGATTGAGGTGTCCTGAATAGCTGGGACAAGAGACAGGGGACGAAAGAAGGAACGCAAAGGAGAAGTCACAGCTGTCTTATCTAGCCATGCATCTAGGAATGTAAAGTTACAGGAGGTTCTCTGGATTGCAGCTGCATTGCCAAGTTACATTAGCTAGCGACTTCCTTTATTTCTCTTTGCAACACATGTTCTGGCCCCTTTGCCTGAGTTAAGTGGAGCTGTTGTCTCCATAGGCACTTTTACTGCACTGCTGTCCTCTTATGGAGCACTGTGAGTGGAAGTAAATGGCCTTTGTCCCTTACAACTCAACAATTCCAAAGCAAAAAGGACACACGGGATCCAGGCCGTCATCACAACTTGTGGTGCTGCATTGGCATGGCACATTAGCAGCACAGAGTTCTGGTATTACTGCAGGAGCAAGAATCTCGCAAAGGTGTGTAGAAACTGGGCTGCTTTGAGCATTTTAGAAACACACATTGGGGACAGGCGCCCAGACTTTGGAACTCCCTCCCTAGAGAAGCTAGACTGGCTCCCTCCTTGTTGTCCTTCAGCCAGCAGGAGAAGGCTTTCTTGTTCCAACAGGCTTCTGAGAACCAACTGCTTTTAAAGAAAGGGCTGGTGCTATGCTGTTTTTATTGTAGATATTTGTATGGTTTTAAATTTTTTATAAAATCTTCCCAAGATTGGTTTGAGAAGAAATTGAATTATTTGGGTAGGTTTGAACAATTTGGGGCAATTAAAATGTTAAAAGTTAAATAAGCCTTGTGGATGGAGGAGCGGTAACGTATATAAAAATGTTGATTTGAATATGTTATTATTGATTATGTATACCCAATGTATCAGCCGCCTGGGGGGTTTCACTGTTTGTATTTTGGTTGTTGGTACAAAATAAAAAAAAATCAAACAAACAATTTTTTTTTAAAAAAAGTGTGTGCGTGTTTAGTTTCAATTCTATCAACGTTTAATTGCTCTCTAATGATTTTTCCAGTATGTTTTTAGCTGTATTTATTTTTTATCTGCAAGCCATTTTGAGTCCCTGATGAAGGGGAAAGGTGGGATACACGCATAACAAAACAAGAACAAGAACAGATGCATTTCTACAATGATGATGTATCTCCAAACATGCAAAGTTCACCCACAGTCTCCTGATGAGCAAACGCAGAAGAGGTATCATCAGAAAGTTTGGAGAGAAGGAAAAATGATCTGAAGGAAAGCCCCATCCCCACCCTGCGCACGTCTCATTTGCTTAGGAAAAGCAGCAATAAGACTCTCTCTGTATTCAGTTAAGGGATACTGTAACACCACAGACCAATAAAAAAGGTTTTTTTGGGTATTGGTAAACAGTCACTCAGAGCAGTTTCAGGTGGTAAGCAAGAAGAACCTACAGGCTTATAGGTAAGGGCATTTTTGTATAACAAAGAATAATTCTCTCTTCTTTTTCTTGCAGGCTGTCAATGTGACACAAATGACTAACATTTGTGGGCAAGCAGGCTAGTGAAAAAATTCTGGCAGCTATTACCTTTTCTCAGGCTATCTGTAATGTTGTATTATACAGCACAGCAGGAGTTCAAAGAGAGGTCCTAACAGCAGCAGAACAGAAGGTAATTAACTTTGGCACCATTCTAAAAGCATTCCATCCACCTTGGATCTCACAAACATTTGTCTTCCAAGTATTATTTTTTAAAAAATGCTTCTTGTTTTCCTCTTAGGTTTCTAAACCAGATATTCAATTAAATTAACAACCCAACTTTTTCTACATTGTAAATGGTTCCGAGAAACAAAACAGACCAAGTTCGCAGCCAAGAAGACAGCTTAATCTGAATAAATCTGAATTTGGTCTCAACGATTGGCAACTTCAAAGAATGAGTATTTCAGGAAGTCTCTGGTGTGCATTTTGCCAATTTGTTTTCCATCAGGCTGTCTTTGTCAGATGCTTCACAGCCCTATGCGCTCCTTTGTAAAAAGGCAATCTACTGTGTTCCAATCACTAAACTGAAAATATCTTGGCAAAAATCTCATCTAATATAGTCTCTCTCTCCCCCCCCCACCAAACAGATGCAGTTTTCAAAGTAGATAATATTTCTGCTTGAAGGACAGAAGCACATATCAAGAACAGGCCACGAATCGTGCCTGCCTGAATCAGATTATGCAAAAGACTGGCAAAAACTCTTTTGATGCTTATTTCCTTTCCTCACTCCTGATTAGAAATGTGGCACATGTATAAGGGCAGGGCCTCTTCATTTGGTTTTGTGCTTCTGCAGTTGCTTCTGAGTTGAGCAAAAGTAGAAGAAAACCTGCATGCACCCTCTGCCACTATGACAAGCAATCACCATCCTATTATTTATTAGTGTCAGAGGGATGAGTATTTAAGGTACTTCAGACGGGCCTAGTTCCACTTTTTCTCATCTATAAACAAAGTGTGGGGTAACCAGCTCTATATAAACAGCATGCTTGAGCCTAATTAAAGCATGAAGGGGTTAATGTCATAGAGTAATGTTATGTACTGAAGTTCTCACCCCGGGCTAGCAGGGGGATACTGTAGATAGTTATGCAAATGAAGGATCGAAAGTGACGTTCAGTGATTGGATAGTTTGTATGCAAATGAAGGATCGAAAGTGACGTTCAGTGATTGGATAGTTTTAGAAAATGGCAACAGTTACATTGTTCTGGAACTCTATATAAGTAGGCTGACTGAGCTCCTCAGTCAGTTCTGTTCCAGCTTACAAATAAAGAGCTGCTTTGGAAGAATCGCTGTGTTGTCTGATATGTTCGTCCACAACTTAACAAGTAATATGTCCTGCCATGCTTAAAGGTAAAGGTAAAGGACCCCTGACTGACAGTTAAGTCCAATTGCGAATGACTCTGGGGTTGTGGCACTCATCTCGCTTTACTGGCCGAGGGAGCCGACGTTTGTCTGCAGACAGTTTTTCTGGGTCATGTGGCCAGCATGACTAAACCACTTCTGGTGAAACCAGAGCAGCGCACGGAAACACCGTTTACCTTCCCGCTGGAGTGGTACCTTTTTATCTACTTGCACTTTGATGTGCTTTCGAACTGCTAGGCTGGCAGGAGCTGGGACCAAGCAACGGAAGCTCATCCCATCACGGGGATTCGAAACGCTGACCTTACAATCGGCAAGCCCTAGGCTCTGTGGTTTAGACCACAGCACCACCCGCATCCCTCTCTATATAAACAGCATGCTTGAGCCTAATTAAAGTATGAAGGGGTTAATGTTATAGAGTAATATGTCCTGCCATGCTTAGTCTATATCATTTCCTTGGGAGGAAATGGGCAACCAAACCTTTTGTTGTCTACATCCAAATTTGGTGTGTGAGGAGCTCTGAGCTGCTCCCTCTGGCCACTTGGCTTTAACCAACTTCTTTTGTTTCAGACAAGAATGGAATCTGAGACTAACGTTTTCCAATACCAATAGTTTAGGATTTTTTTTTTTACCATTTTGCTACCAAGCAATGTTTTACTGCCTGTGCAACTTTTTCTGACTGCTATATGGAAAAGCACATGAATCTGACATTTGAAGAGTTTTGCAAATTATCTTATACTGTAACTTACTAAATGTGAGGTCTAGCTGTGTGCTATGGAAGGTGGAGTGCTTTGGGAATCACTGGAAAGGGCACATTTTAAAGGTTTTATAGCCTCTATTTCCTTACTTTTATTGGCTGCATGCTTTGCTGTGTTTAATCTTTGCTAGGATTCTTTCACCAAAGAGTACTTGCCCCAAACTTGGGATTCTGGCATCCAGGATTTCCAATGCAATGCACCATTCTTTCATCTTCTCCTCAGGTCACATCAAGACAAGAGGTTGCAATGATTAGTCTCTGGTGAAACCTCATTTCCCCAAGAGGGAAATGACCATCACAAAGCTGTGATGGTCTTAATGAGCAACTTACGGTAACTGAAGTCATTGGGCATATTTCTGATCAGTACTCAGCGCTTAAAACAGCTCCTTCCATGGACTGCCTTATAATTTCAGTAAAAATCTGTATTAGGCCTACATTTTGCAAATTCATTGGAGATACAGGACAAAAGGGTGCAAAATTACAGAGACATACCAAAACAGTTATTGGACTTGAGAATCACCTATTCAGAATTGGCAAGATTGCTGAGACTCAACACAATTCGTTATAGGTGGGAGTTCCCACAAGGAATATCTTTTACTTACAAGCAGAAGAAGGTAAAAATAAGAACACCAGAGGACTTACAAAAGTTCCTGCACGACCACGGAGAAGATCTCCAAAAAGAAGCAGCAGCACATTGGCCTCTACCACAATCTGGGATACCGCCTGGAGGCGGACCAGGCCCTACACCCTCGGAACCAGAGGACAAAGAAGAAACACCACTCTAGGTGTAACAAAATAGTACAGGATGTCCCTGCAGCTACTTAGTTGGAATATAAATGGCGGAAACTCCCCGGAAAAAAGAAGGAAAATATTTCACATATTGAAGAAAGAACAATTGGACATTATTTGCTTACAAGAAACTCATGTGACCAGGCTCCACAGGAAAGTTCTAGTCAATAAAAGACTAGGCCAAGAATTTATTTCATCTGACAAGGTTAAGAAAAGAGGTGTGGTGATATATGCCAAGGAGAGCCTGGCACCAAAATTTGTATTTAAAGATGAGCAAGGAAGAATTTTGGCGATTGAAATTCAGACACAAGGAGAAAAATTTTTGATATTGGGAATATATGCGCCAAATGACGGGAAATCAGAATTTTTCAAGAAGCTGCATGAGACTATGCTGGACTATTTGGACTATAACAACATCATAATGATGGGAGACATGAATGGAGTGGTGTCTACACATATGGATAAGTCTCAAAATCAAAACCTAACATCAGATGGAAGACTGCCTAAAACCTTTTTTGAACTGATTGACAATTTGGATCTGATTGATATATGGAGGACAAAGAACCCCCTAGGTAAAGAAGGAACTTTCTTCTCTGAGGCCCACCTGTCATGGACAAGGATCGACCAAATTTGGACATCTAGAGGGCTGGCACCCAAGACCAAAAAGGTGGAAATCTGCCCAAAAACATGCTCCGACCACAACGCTTTGAAATTAGAACTCAGACTCACTCAAACCGGTTCCTTCAGATGGAGAATGAATGACACCCTTTTAAGAGACCAAGAGATTGTGAAAAAGGCCCAAAAAACGTTAAAGGACTACTTTGAGATAAACTTGAATACCACAGTAGAAAAAAGAATGATCTGGGACGCCAGCAAAGCTGTTATGAGGGGGTTTCTTATACAACAAAACACAATTAAGAAAAAGCTCTGGAATGGAAAGAAGGAGAAAATATTGGAGAAGATACATCAGGGAGAGAAAAAATTGAGAACCAACCCAAAGTCAAAGGAGGTGCTGAGAGAAATCAAATTCCATCAAGCACAATATTCTAAATTGATAAATCAAGAAATTGAATGGAAAATTAAGCAGATGAAGCAAAGATCGTTTGAATCAGCAAATAAATGTGGAAAGCTGCTAGCTTGGCAGCTAAAAAAAAGGCAAAAGTTAAATACAGTTACAAATCTAGAGATTGAAGGAAGAATGGTTCAGAAACCAGAAGAAATTAGGAAGTGCTTCCACAGATATTTTAAAGAACTGTATGCACAGGGGCCCCAGAAACAATTTGAGATAGATCAATTCTTAAAGACAAATGGATTACCAAAAATTACTCAAGACAAAAGAGTAATCTTGAACTCTAAAATAACTTCACAGGAAATTGAAGGTGCCATTCAGAGTATGCAACTAGGCAAATCTCCAGGCCCGGATGGGCTTACCTCCAAATACTATAAGACTCTGAAGGACTATTTGATACAACCTTTGATGGAGGTATGCAACCAGATCATGGATGGGAAGAGGGCACCAGAAACGTGGAAAGAAGCCTTCATCACATTGATACCTAAGTCAGAATCTGAAAAGACCCAGCTAAAGAACTACCGTCCCATCTCACTCCTGAATGTGGATTACAAAATATTTGCAGACATTTTGGCAAGTAGACTTAAAAAGGTTCTAAATGAAGTAATTCACAAGGACCAAGCAGGCTTTCTCCCTGGTAGACATTTATATGAAAATACCAGAAACATCATTGACATCTTAGAACTCTTGCAAACCAACAGGAACACAAGGGCGGTGTTAATCTTTATTGATGCGGAGAAAGCATTCGACAATATATCTTGGATGTTTATGAAGAAAAACTTGGAAGGGATGGGAGTGGGACGGGGGTTCGAAAATGGAATAGAAGCAATTTATTCAGAACAGAAAGCTAAATTAATAGTGAACAATGTGGTGACGGAGGAATTTAAAATTGAAAAAGGGACACGACAAGGGTGCCCTCTATCCCCTCTTTTATTTATATCAGTCCTGGAGGTGCTATTGAACATGATTAGGGAGGACCGGTTGGTACAAGGGATAGAGGTCGAAGTGAAACAATATAAATTGAAAGCTTTTGCAGATGACTTAGTTTTGACATTACAGGAGCCAGAACCCAGTACAAAAAGAGTTCTAGAACTTATAGCTGAGTTTGGTCGGGTGGCGGGATTTAAGTTGAACAAACAAAAGACTAAGGTTCTGACCAAGAATTTGACATCTACAGAAACAGAGGGGTTTCAGAGAGAAACAGAATTAAATGTGGTTAAAAAAGTGAAATACCTAGGGATTTATTTGTCTTCCAAAAACTTGAATTTATTTAGAGATAACTATGAAAAATGTTGGTTGGAAATTAAAAAGGATCTAGAAATTTGGTCAAGATTGAAACTTTCCTTGTTAGGTAGAATTGCAGCTATAAAGATGAATGTATTGCCGAAAATGTTATTTTTGTTCCAAACCCTACAGATCGTGGACAGAGTGGAATGTTTCGGGAAATGGCAGAAGGAAATATCTAGGTTTGTCTGGCAGGGCAAAAAGCCTCGAATAAAGTTTAAAATACTAACTGACTCGAAAGAAAGAGGAGGGTTTGCCCTGCCGGACTTGAGGTTATATTATGAAGCTGCAGCCTTCTGCTGGCTGAAGGATTGGTTCTTGCTAGAAAACACTGATGTCCTAGATCTGGAAGGTTTTGATAATGCTTTTGGTTGGCATGCATATTTATGGTATGACAAGGTTAAAGTTCACAAATTGTTCAAAAACCATATTGTCAGAAAAGCAATTTTTGCAGTCTGGATGAAATATAAAGACTTATTAGAGAGTAAAACCCCGAGGTGGCTATCACCGATGGAGGCCAAGGCTCGAAAAAGGCCCAATATGGAGGCCCATTGGCCGAAATATTGGGAAATAATTGAAAAAATTGGAGACAATTGGAAGCTGCAGAGCCAGGACAAACTAAAAAATAAGGTGCGAGACTGGTTACATTATGCTCAAATTCAAGAGGTTTTTAAAATGGATAAAAAAGTTGGTTTCCAAGTGGAAAAATCGAATTTGGAGACAGAACTGCTAGAACCAAAAACTAAGATATTATCGAGAATGTATAACTTGCTGCTTAAATGGAATACACAGGATGAGACAGTTAAATCTGCCATGATAAAATGGGCACAGGATGTTGGACATAACATTATGTTTGAAGACTGGGAAAGGTTATGGAACACCGGAATAAAATTTACGGCATGTAGTGCCCTGAAAGAAAATATTATGAAAATGATATACCGGTGGTACATGACCCCAGTCAAGCTAGCTAAGATATATCACCTGTCTGATAATAAATGTTGGAAATGTAAGGAGGCAGAAGGGACATTCTTTCATCTCTGGTGGACCTGCCCAAAAGTGAAGGCTTTCTGGGAAATGATTTATAATGAATTGAAAAAGGTATTTAGGTATACCTTCCCTAAGAAACCAGAGGCCTTCCTGCTGGGCATGGTGGACCAGATAGTGTCAAAGAAAGACAGAACGTTGTTTATGTATGCCAGCACAGCAGCAAGAATACTCATCGCAAAGAACTGGAAGACACAAGATTTACCCACGTTGGAGGAATGGCAGACGCAGTTGATGGACTACATGGAATTAGCTGAAATGACTGGCAGAATCCGAGATTTGGACGAGGAATCGGTTGAGGGGGACTGGAAAAAATTTAAAGACTATTTGCAAAAATATTATAAGTTGTATGAACCCTAAGATAGTGCATGTTATTGGAAATGTTATGCTCTAGCAAATATGATTAAGCAAATGGCAAAATAAGTGATAAAAGAGAAAAGAGGATAAAGTGAACCAAACACATTATGTTTATTTTAAAGGTATCAAATTTGAGATACAATATATTGAATACGGATACATAATAATTGAAAGTTGTAACAAGGTTTGAAATAAGGTAACAAATTGCTGATATTGTTATTACAAAGAATGCAGATCTGGAAGGTGTGGGGAAGTACAATGGTTTTTTTTCTTTTTCTTTTGTAAAAAAATCAAAAAATTGTTTCTTGTATTTGATTTATTCTGTATTGTTTGGAATGCACAAAATTATGAAAAGAAACGCAATAAAAATATTTAAAAAAAAATATAATTTCAGTAAAAATCTGAATACTTGAAGTTTTTCACTGGCTTTTTGAGATGCTGTGTTCTACTGTTTCTCTTATACAGTGCTAAGATGATAGAACTTAAAATGGCTTGAACCTATGGCAGAATACTAATTTTAAAAAGAAAAATCCAAGTGGAATGGGATCTTTGGACATCAATATTTATGAGCTTAGGCTTGCTGTTTTCTATTTTTATAAACCCATTAGGCCTCACCAGAGATCTTTAATACACCATTTTCCTTTCAAAGCCCTGCTTGAAAATTCAAATGAATGTAACCTTCAAATTAAGCCAATCTAAATTAATATGTTGTCATATATAATATAAGGTTCTGTTTTGGAGCTGAGAATGAAAAGAAGACAGTTGATAGAATAAATGTGAATGTCAACATTCTAGTATTAAGTTGAGAATTTTAAAAAATAAAATAAAACACAACGAAACAGGCAAATTGCTTTATATTTTCTACAAGGTGTAAGAGTAACGCTCTGAGTGGTATTCAGCTAAATAACTCAATGCGCCCCCCGCTATCCCCAAATCTGCTGCAGAGAGCTGAGCTAAAAAACCCAGAACAGATTTAGGTGGGGCGATGAGAGGGAGAGACTGTTCTGTTGTGCAAGGATGAATCCTTGCACTGATGGAGCCAATTTGCTCCATGCTATGTTGAATACTGGGGATGTAGGTGGCGCTGTGGGTTAAACCACAGTGCCTAGAACTTGCCGATCAGAAGGTCGGTGGTTCGAATCCCCGCGACGGGGTGAGCTCCCATTGCTTGGTCCCAGCTCCTGCCAACCTAGCAGCTCGAAAGCATGTCTAAGTGCAAGTAGATAAATAGGTACCGCTCAGGCGTTTCCGTGTGCTGCTCTGGTTTGTCAGAAGCGGCTTAGTCATGCTGGCCACATGACCTGGAAGCTGTACGCCGGCTCCCTCGGCCAATAAAGCGAGATGAGCACCGCAACCCCAGAGTTGGCCACGACTGGACCTAATGGTCGGGGTCCCTTTACCTTTTATGTTGAATACTTTACAACCCTTACCAGCTTTATAGCACTGGCAATATTTATAACCACCCTGTAAGGAAGCTTAGTGCTGTTGTTTGCATTCTACACACAGGGCTGAAACACAGTGGTTTGCATAAAATCATATGGCAAAGGCAGAATTCAAACCGGAGGGGTCCAGGCTCAGCTCATAATCGTACTACAACAACTCTTTCAGGTCATGAGAGTAGCGAATAGGGACAATCTGGAGGGATGGGACTTCCCAATGATTTGGTGGGTGCTCTGACTTGCCTCATGTTATTTATCACTAGGAACTCTGCAACAGATGTGCACTCTTCCTCAGTCAACAAAGTGAATGTTTACCAGGCCGCTAAATCTGTTAACCTTACGCTAAGTGGAACTCTCATCCATATAGGGCTCATCTGCAATTTGCATATATGACTCAGCAAATCTGATGTTTACAGGCTAACTATGCGTGTGCATATCCTGATCTCCTATGTCATCCATGTCACGACGAGCAGGAGAAATAGAGCTGGCAGGAGTGACAAAATCTGTGCAAGGAAAGGTTGGCTAGAAACCCACACCATGGCTCTCCGGGCCAAATTAAATGATACACATAAACACATGTAACAATATTCTAAGGCAGGGATGATCAATGTAGTGCCTTCCAGATGGAATTTGACTCCAGCTCCCATCAGCCCCAGCCAGCTTAGACAATGGTCAGGATTATGGGAGTTGTAGTCCAACAACATATGGAAGGCACCACAATGGCGATCTCTGCTTTGAGATTTGGCAGAGAAATGGTGGGTGCTAGGTAAGGGTGCTTAGCACTTTTCCTAACCATTCCCTAAACTGTTTTCCGAGTTCCTTGCCCCAAGCAGAATTTCAAAGGTTAAACACACATTTTGAATAGAGTGTGGTCTGGAGTAGTGGGAAGAAGAGTTTGGATTTGATATCCCACTTTATCACTACCCGAAGGAGTCTCAGAGCGGCTAACATTCTCCTTTCCTTTCCTCCCCCACAACAAACACTCTGTGAGGTGAGTGGGGCTGAGAGACTTCAGAGAAGTGTGACTAGCCCAAGGTCACCCAGCAGCTGCATGTGGAGGAGCGGGGAAGCGAACCTGGTTCCCCAGATTACGAGACTACCGCTCTTAACCACTACACCACACTGGCTCTCAATTTGGAACAAAGAAAGAGCAGGTTCAGAAAAGGGTCAAGCACACATCACTGTTTCTTCATTGAAAATGACCCTTTCTGAAAGCAACTTTTAAACAGTTATGCGCAGAAGCACAAGAAAACTGCTGTGTGAACCTGCTCTTAACACTCTGTCTCCAGTGTAACTTTCCTCAGAGACTGCTTTATAAAATTTCTCCATTGCCCCACAGAAGAGAGTCACTCTAGCAAAAAAGCATTTTGGGGTAGCTTTGTTGGAACTGCGGTTTTGGATTGGGGGTTCCCTGAAGTAATTTTAATACTCAAATGCAATGACTGCAGAATGATGACAATTACACAATTGCTTAAGCACTCCCTAGAGTTAAATCTCAGCCAATCGACTGTCTCGGGGGCTCCCTCCACTTTTTCCTATCTAAGTTTGCATTCTTTATACGGCCCTGAATGTCAGCAAGGAGTGTGGGCCGGGAAACAAAATAATAAGAATGGCTCACAGGGGCACTGGGGCTATATTAAATACATTTTCAGACCTTGTTATTAATTCTCCCTGCTTGGCAGAATGTTTAAAAATTGGCAAGGGAGCATTAAGAGACAGGATGTCATTACAGAGGCACAGGTGGAAAAAAGAGAAATCGCCAAATGGTTCGCTGCAGGTTGGTGGACAGGCCCAAAGGGGTGCAGGGAAAAATTATAAGTGACATGTATGATTGACACTCCACCACAACGCAGCATTGAAAAAAAGAGAGAAAAACCTGCTGGTTTGAAAGGGAATACTCTGGCAGGCAACTCAAATGCATCGTAAGCTGCTGTTTGGTCTCTAAAGAGGTACCCCATTCTGTTTCTCCTACTCATCAGGGAGAGAGGAGAGACAATTTAAATTAATGACCACGGATCTGCAGAGGAGGAGGGTGAAGAGGTCATATCTGAAGAACCGGGGTGGGTATTCCTTCCATGGTTTTACTCCATGTGGGAAAATGAAACATTTAATCCTTCTACCCTATCAGAAAAACACAGCTCTTTGTGAAACTTAGCAGCTGCTGCCATTGCCCATAAGCTGCTGTCCTTTCTCAGAATGTGTGATGATTCTATACCTCCCCTGCCAGTTCTTCGTTACTCTTTAATTGGCCCCTCTTCCATTCGCCCTCTTGATGCTGTCAGTCGAAATCAACATTTAGTTGCACTTCTTTCGTTGGGGGAATCGCACAGTCATGCCTTTGTTACTGCATAGGGCTGGGTGATCCGGAGGGGCATCAAGGATCATTCAGCTGAGGGGTGGGAGCAGTTGAACACTCACCTGGGGGACGGGACTCCCTCAGCCACCAGCCTCTGGCTCTGGGAAGAAGCTGTGTCCTCCCCGGCCCTGCGAGGCGCTGGGGTGAAACTGCCTCAGCTCCCTTGGTGAGAGTGGCGGCAGTTTCACCTCTGCGCCTTGTGGTGCTTGTGCCAATGCAGCTTGTCGTTTTGACATTGCAGTGTAGTGCCAGATCACGATGTTTGGCCAGTGATACATCATGATGCTGAAAACCTGACATAACCCAGCCCTAATTTGAATAGTAAAGGTGTAGCAGTGGCTCATATCTTCAGATTCAATGCAGCAAATGCAAGCTTTAAAAGCTGTTGAGTGATTTAAACACAAGGAGTGTGCTATAAAAGACATGCAGCCAAGAAAGATACAGTGGTACCTCGGGTAACATACGCTTCAGGTTACATACGCTTCAGGTTACAGACTCCGCTAACCCAGAAATAGTGCTTCAGGATAAGAACAGAAATCGGGCTCTGGCGGTACGGCAGCAGCAGGAGGCCCCATTAGCTAAAGTGGTGCTTCAGGTTAAGAACAGTTTCAGGTTAAGAACGGACCTCCGGAATGAATTAAGAACTCAACCCAAGGTACCACTTTAACTGACATTGGTTCCAATCATCCAGACTTGTTATGTATGCCACAGCCATCAGGAAGAGCTGTGTAAATAAAACAACATTGCTTTCTGGCGTTTCTGATGAGCAGATGTTCTGGTTTTTGTTGATTCATTTTTGGGACAACCATTTCTTCTCTGCGACTCTTCCCGCCGCCACCCCTCCGCCGCTGCCGCTCATTCTTTACTTCCTGCATTCAGAATTGTCCAAGTGAAAGCAGAACGGCCCCGACTGCGCCTGATTGAACAACCCCCCATTTTAACAGCTGTGTGTTGGCAACACTGGAAATGTCTCTCTCAGAGGAGAAGAGGTTCTGGTAATCAGTGTTTCAGCTTGGTCTTTCATATCTCTCAATGCACCCTCACGTTTGAAGCCCTCTTCACTCCTCATCACTTCCTTTGCATAATAGGGCAACAGTGAGAGTGCTTTAAGATTTAGAATTTTTAGCAATGAAGCAGATTTCCTCCTGAATTGGTCTATACGAAGCAAGCATTTCGGAAAACAATTTTGCAAATTAAAGTGAATAGTGATAGAGGAGTATCTTAGTTTCTTTCGAAGCTTCACACACATTTTGCATTACAGTGGTACCTCGGGTTACAGACTCCGCTAACCCAGAAATAGTACCTCAGGTTAATAACTTTGCTTCAGGATGAGAAGAGAAATCGGGCTCCGGCGGTGCGGCAGCAGCAGGAGGCCCCATTAGCTAAAGTGGTGCTTCAGGTTAACAACAGTTTCAGGTTAAGAACAGACCTCCGGAACGAAATAAGTACTTAACCCGAGGTACCACTGTATTCTTATATTCTGAAATATTATGTTTAAATGCAGCAGGAAGTGACAGTTAGCAGCACCCTCTATGGAGGGCAGTGAGAGTAATCACACACCTTCCATGCATTTCCATCCATCCTGTTTCAGATCATGCGTGATTAATTCCTCAGAAACACCCCTGCCTCTTTTTATTATGGGGCATATAAATCAACCACAACAAACTCTAACATATATTATTTGCTGCAATTGAATTTTAAATATATCCAAGCACATCAATGGATACTAGCCATGATGGGTATGCTTTGCCTCACCAACTACAGACAATAGTACTTCTGAATACTGTGCCCGGGTCCAGCTTTGTGGGTTTCCCACATGAATCTGGCTGGTCACCACAAAAGCAGGTTGCTAAAATAGTTGGGGCACTGGTTGATCTAGCAGACTCTTATTACGTTTTTTTGTGTCTTTGAACCAGGGCTTTTCTTTTCAGCCAGAACTCACCAGAACTCAGTTCCAGCACCTCTCAGGTGGGCACCATTTGCCCTTATAAGACAATGAAGGAGGAGTTCATGGTGAGTTCTGGCACCTCTTTTTCTAGAAAAACAATAGCACCACTTTGAACCATGCTGTGAATTTTCTTCTCCATAAAATTCTCCCACCCTTGAAAATGATTCCCCCTTCTTATTTTCTCCATGTATACTGGCAATCGAAGGATATGGCTGATGATGTGCTTTGAAATTTCAATTCCCACAATCATTTCAGGAAATGACAGACAAGGAGGTAAGGACAGCGAGTCAGAACAGAAGCCTCCTGGATTCTCCCCTTTGGATTCACCTCTTTTTAGCGCGCAAGGGGAAAGCAATTGAGCTTTTTACAATCAGGTTATTGCATGCATTACTCTTGGGTTGTTGTTTTTTTCAAGAGCTCTCAAATTTTTGAGTACTTGAAGCAGATTCTCACACAAAACCGAGCCAAACAGAATCCCATGCATCCCGACTTTAATTCCAACAGTCAAGCCAGATATTTATTAAACTCCTCCCAAGTTACATAAATCTTAACATATGAAGTGCATAAAAAATATTTATTCAGTAAGAATGTGTGACAGGTTTCACAAGTCTGGTGTTAGTGGTGAAGGAAATATGATATAAAACAGGCTCAGTGGATCTTGCTAAACAGAATGAAAAATGTGAGCCAATAAGTTATGGATCTCTGCCAATTCGTTGTGTGTCTTTTAGTCAATCCAGACTGGATATATGTGTTGGGGAGTAGCTAACTGATAACCACATTATATTATGAAATTTGGCCAGTAGCAAAGGCATGTATATGTTTCCTGACTACCACACCTGCATGCAATCTTATCTGGAAAAGGTTTTCTATGTTGTTTTTAAACTGGTGATGAAAGAGAGAGAGAGAGAGAGAGAGAGAGAGAGAGAGAGAGAGAGAGAGAGAGAGAGATCTTCCCAATAATTGCTTTCCAACCAGTTACCACTCAATGCTCAATGCACCTAATCCTAACTGATCCCAACACTGATCACTGGGGATTAGGTCCAAAGTCGTCTTGTATCCGGTTGGTTCAATGGCCAGTTGTTATAGGTGCACGTCTTTTAGGATAGCTAGAAATTCTTCACCGTTTGTTGTGACCTGAACACACATCTGTCATAATACGTTTTTCTTTAGATAATTCTCTTGATTTCAACCTTCAAGGCTAGCCATTTTGGTTGTGTGTATGTGATAGAATGCCCCAAGTACCAAACTATTTTTGATGCTAGCTCCTATCAACTGCCTTGATTCTGTTTGCACCTTTTGAATGTTTGGCTCTCAAATATTCAAAAGACATAAGGAGCTCCCAGCTGGCTCTTCCCTGCCCTTCCTATAAAGTTTGCGTCAAGAGATAACCATATACCACAGATTCTTTCCATCTGAGGTTTTCATTTCCCACCCACTTTATATCTGTTCTGGTTTAAAACTACACTCTCCACCTCCTCCATCTTGGCGCAGAAGCTTCTAACATTAGCATATAAAACACCTACACAATACCCTATTCAAATGTAGCTCTGTGAAGCTAAGGAGGTATGGATCTGACTGGTTTCTAAATGAAAGACTCCTGCTGCTCTTAGCTTTCCTCAATGCAAAGGGAGGTCCAAGTACAACAAAACAATTAACCCTCTATTTATTTAATACACATATTTAAGCACCTGTGCCACAGCCAATTAATTTTATTTAACCACCTGCACGTGCCCCTTTTATAATAGTTCTCCCACGCTTTTGAACATTTGTTGACTTTATATAATCAAAACATATTATTTGTGATAAGTTTGAATTTAGGAAATGTAGCTGTGGAATTTTTTTTGTTTATATTGGTTTTCCCCCCATTTCTCAAATGATCTGCATTATTTGTTCTCTTTTCTCTAAGCTCTATGACCCTGTTCTACTTTGCTAGTTTGTTCCTTCCTGGATGTTGTTTGCATTTATTCTGCCTTTTTTTTTTTTTAGTCACTTTTTTTTTAGCTTAATAGGAAGCTGATTCATCTATACAGCCTCTCTTCCTTAGCTTCCTTATCTATTAAATCTGCTTTGAAGCATCCTCCTCTGAACATTTTATGCAAATTCCGTGGAGAATTTACAATAAGCCACCTAAAGGAAATAACTCAAAAAAAGGAAAAAGGAAAGAAAATGTATTTCTTTTTTTTAAGAGAGAGCGCACACAATAAATGCAAGAGAAAGAAAGACAGAATTTACAGAAGTGATCTCATCCTTTATCCTCCCTATGCTTAAGTTTCAACCTCATACCACCAAGAGTTGTTCTCACAGAGCCCCATGGGTCCAAAGGCTATTTGGTGGAGGCAACCAGGGAGAAGTAAACACTTCCACTTGGTGGCAGTGAGAAGATTGCAAGAAGGGTTGGCCAGGTCTCCCTTCCTCACACAGGCCCGGGTGTAGCTAGGGACCCATAAATGCATTATTATTATTATTATTATTATTATTATTATTATTATTATTAATACCCCGCCCATCTGGCTGAGTTTCCCCAGCCACTCTGGGCAGCTCCCAATCAAGTGTTAAAAACAATACAGCAATGTATTTCACCTTGGCATCACCAGATATCTAATCCTTTTAACTGGACATGGTAGGGATAGAATTTGGGATCTTTCGCATGGAAAGCATGTGGTCTTCCATTGAGCTATGCACCCTTCCTTTTTTTGGATGGGGATGAGAGGGTAAAGTCAAAGTCTTTAGAGAAAAGCGGATTTCCCAATTTTGAAATTAAGGAGACTTTCAGAAACAGGCTGGTAATATGGCATAGAGGTCTGCTGATCAAAGAAACCGAAGTCCTTTGGTGCAGCTCTTTGGATCCTGGCCACAGAGAAAAAGTGGAGCCTATGGGAGTTTGGGGTAAGTTCCTGGAGATGCAGCCCCTCCAGAAATTCTCACTGACTTAATGTTAGGTTCGCTTTATTCCAGTGAAGCAGCGGACATTAAACCCTTGATTAACTTGTCCCAATGTGTGTGCAAGAATGTGAAATAGTTTCAGGAAAGATAGTAAGCTTCTGCTTTTGCAAAGCATGTGCCCCCCCCATTTTTTTATTTGCTTTTTTATATACACACACACCCATTTCAACAAAATGCGTGCCTTGTACCGTGTAACAGCTTTGGACGTTCATCTATAGTCCTCAGATAATGCTTCTCAAAAGACAAGTTAATTTTTCTGAACTAGAAACTCAATTTGGAGCCCAGTTGGCACATACATTTGTTTTACATTCAATGTTTATTTGGCACCACTGCCAGGCCCTGGCAGCTGCCACTATGCCTGCCTTTGTTTCCCACAACTATGTGTTCCAGCGCCGAAGCCAACACCTGTGGCTGCATAAAAGGCTAAATACAGCAGCTGCCGGACTCAGATGTCCACAGTGAAATAAAATTCTAAAGCATACGAGTTTGGATGTGTGGCTGGCTTCCTCCTTTGACTCTTTTCAAGGCTTCCTTGGATGCCTGCTCTGCAGGATACTTCATTTATCAACTGTCTGTCAGCCAGTGTTACTGACCTTAGGTTTATTGGTGGCCTTGAATACCCCCATTTTATTAATGATGCACCAAGACATGCCAAAGAGGTAACTCTGAAGTAACTTCCTGGAAACCAGTGGCGTGCTTGAAGAGATACTCTGGTGTAAGACAATGAAGTTGACTCCAGCTGTACTTCGCAACCACGAAGGAGGATATTTGGCACAACAGAGGCTGCTTAAACAGGCTGTGTTTGGTATCCTGTCGAGAATATCACAGCACCTGTTTTCTCGGTGACAAATGTGGTTCCTATTCTGGAAACAAAAGGGTTTCTCCCTCACATTTGAGAATAATCCCAGCTTCTCCTTCACAATGAAAAATAAAAACAGCAGGAGACATCCTTGGGATGTGTGAAACCTGTCCCTTTATTTTCATGGATATTTCCGCCTGCCCACATGCTGGCATCAAATGTTTGAGACGCTTATCTTCAAAAGCAGGTACAAAGTTTTCAAAGCAGATCTGAAGCATTGTTACTTGCTGCATACAGATCACTATCCATCCAGGAGCACAGACACCAAGATAGACCTGAATCACTCTTGCGTACCATATGCAAAATTGTACAAAATTCAGTCCGCCCACCAATCATATTAACCATGAATCTGCTGTCTACTCAGGACACCTATATGAAAATTAATTATCTGCTCTGTTTTACTTTCAGAAGCTGTTTTCAGAGCATCCTTATATACATCCAATATTTTGTCGTAAGTCTGAAATACAGGCTATAGGACACATAAAACTGGCATTAACTTTGTTATATATTTTAACCAGGATATCCACACCAAATTGGTTTCTGGCTGTTACATGAGCAGTCGTTCATCATTCTGAAAATGCACATGTCCGTTTCTAAATGCTATATGCCTGTATACCTGAAGGAGAATATTCACCCGCATCGTACAGCCCAGACACTGAGATCCGGCTCTGAGGGCCTTCTGCCAGTTCCCTCACTGTGAGAAGTGAAGTTATAGGAAACCAGGCAGAGGGCCTTCTTGGTAGTGGCCCTGTGGAACACCATCCTGTCAAATGTCAAGGAGACACAACTTTCAGACATTGAAGGCAGCCCTGTGTAGGGAAGTTTTCAATGTTTGATGTTTTAATGTGGTTTTATAATTGTTGGAAGCCATCCTTAGTGGTTGGGGCAATCAATCAATCAATCAATCAGTCAGTCAGTCATTCAATGACATTAAACAACCTTGTCCATTCAGCCGGGTATCCAATAAAGTATATAAAAACACAGCATGGCAGTGAATTTATGGACATTTTGAAAGCATGGAATAAATGTGGGGTCATTACAATGGTACCTCTGGTTATGAACTTAATTGGTTCCAGAGGTCCGTTCTTAACCTGAGGTACCACTTTAACTGATGGGGCCTCCTGCTGCCGCCACGCCGCCAGAGCACGATTTCTGTTCTCATCCTGGGACAAAGTTCTTAACCTGAGGTACTACTTCCGGGTTAGTGAAGTCTGTAATCCAAAGTGCTTGTAAAACAAGGTGTTTGTAACCCGAGGTACCACTGTATTTCATGAACTGAACTGCATGTTAATATCATCTGTTATACAAGATTTGGTTTTCTTTTCGAGTATTCCTATACTGCATCCTTACTCACGGATATATATTTAAATAATTTGCTTTGAAACTCTAAAAACTGGCACATTTACTAAAAAGAAGAAAAAAAGGTTTACTCCGCTATATATGCTTTATGTATTTTTTATTCTGACTTAAGCCGTATTTGCAGGGCCTCCCAGGTTGCCTGCCATTTGAAGTATACAATACCAAAGGTTATATAGGGGTTGCAACAAGCACTAAAGCTGCCAGCTCCTGTCTGAACAACTCACTCAAATGCATCAGATCGCCTGTGATCACAGTCTCCTGTTTATGGTTTGTGTTCAATATGACACTTTTTATCTGAGCAAATTTCAATTTACTCTTTAAAATAAAATCGTGCAGCACACTCTGCTGACTGCTCTGTGCACCCTAGCAATGCAGCTGTTCCCCAGCAAATCTACTCAAAGGTACCTTTCCAATGTGAATCAATGCTGCCTTCAACAAACATTGCCATGGTTTCCCAAATAAAGCGCTGCTTATTGTAATAATGATTAATCATTGTCACGGCACTTTTCATGCACAAGGTGCTTTCCAATCTCTCTCTCCCCCTCCCCTGACCTTCACAATTACACCTCCTAGAAGGTCACTTCTCAAGTAATGGAATTATAGGCAATGGTAACTTACTCAAGACCACCCAGTTCTTGCAGGGGAAGAAAAATAAAGCACTATATTCAGTAAACTATACCGGCTCTCACTGAAAAACTCATACTTATACACTTGCTTTGGAAGTATTTCTGTCAGAAATCAAGCCCTGACTCAGAAGCTCAGCAGGTGAAATGGCAACAGTCTGCAGGAAAGCGTACACCTGTCAACAGACTCACAATTTAGTGAAGATTGTGAGGGCATGCTGAATGTGGTGAACTGGATTCTCCATATGGGGCCTCAACAGACGATTGCTGCAATTTCCAGTAGGGCTGCCTTGGGGTGCAACTGCAGATCCAGTTTTAATATTGTTTAATATGATTCATATGTTGTTGAAACAATGGACTTGTTCCCTACTCTTCCCAAAGTCTCCTCTCTCAGAATAATTATTTCCTTCATCCGCCAATATGACCTAACAAAAAAAGTTTCATTCAATAATAGCGGGGCTGAAATTTCTCAGAAGATAATTTCTGAGAAAGACTGGCGGATAATTTCTCACTCCCCACCTGCCGCCCCAAGCATCAGCTTTGCCACCCACAAATAGCATGGAGAATTTTGGGAGGTCCTTTTCACTCAACTCCTCATCTGTATGATTACAGTGACTGTTTAAACAGCTGTAAGCAGGCAAGGTATGGCAGCCTCACATAGAGGCTTCAGACTGCAGTGCTGGTTCATAAAACTGGACCTCTATGCAGTGCATGGCATGGTGTAGTGGTTAAAACATCAGGCTAGGACCTGGGAGACCAGGGTTCAAACCCACTCAGTCATGAAGCTCACTGGGTGGCATGGGGAAAGTCACCAATTCTCAACCTAACCTACCTCACAGGTTTGTTCTGAGGATGATATGGAGATGGAGAGGACAATGAGCGGGAGGAGGACCTTGAGCTCATTGGAGGCAAAGTAAGAGACAAAGTGTAATAAAAAAATTACAAACTCCTCAGTAGCCATGCTGTTCTGGAAGGTCCTTCTGAACTCATGTGGATGCTACCACTCAGAATCACAGGGTGAAAATCAAAGCATCAGATGAATTTTAAGTCCACAACTAGTTTAGCTTTGACTTGTTGCTGGCATCCATCTGTTTCAAGAGACAATGGAGTGCACCTTTAGGGGTGAAGTCAGACTGCTATGTTAGCAGTAACAAAGTGACCTTCCAGGGCGCTAGCCTGGGCAGTGTGTACAGGGGTCCTGGACTGCCCAGACAATGACCCTCCTTGTGGCGTTTGCTCATTCTGTTGAAAATGTCTGTACAGGGGGAGAGAAAGAGTTAATAGGTAGACCAATAGAAAAGCCCAGAGGCGGAGCCTACCTGTTTATAAAAGGGCTTAGCCCGAGGGTTGGTTGGTTAGTTAGTTGGCTGGTTGGGAAAAGGCAGTTGGGAAAGCAGTTGGCAGACAGATGGAAATAGAGAGGCAGTGCAGTTGGTTCTTGTGTGAGGGGAGGTAGAAGAGTTAGGGACAGAATAAAATAAGACTAAGAGGGTAAAGGGTAACAGCGTTTCGAATGCATTTAAAGTTTGTTTGTGTTTGCAATAAACTACACTCTTCATTGTTAACTTATGAACCTGACTGAGACTAAGTGATTTATTGGGGAGCACCTGGTTGGTGGCAGCGGATTAGTGGTGTACGGGTCAATAGTCCGTGAAATGACCAGGGGCTCCATACAAACGCCACAATGGCTATGTTACTGGACTCCAGCTCCCACCAGCCCTAGCCAGAACAGCCACAGGCCAGTGGTTTGGGGAACTGGAGTCTAACAACATCTGGAGAGTCACAGGTTCTCCATCCATGGTCTAAAGTTACATTATAATGACAACCTGCTGAGCTAAGCAGGTGTAGGTCTGGTCAGGGCTTTGAATGGGGAACCACCTAGGAATCCCATGTCTGCCACCCAGAGTTCTATAATGGAAGAAAGGTGGGCTATAAAAGGAGTAAACTTGTTTTAAAAATAGCACTCAAGACATAGTGGTTGAAGGACTGCCTTCCCACTAGTTTTATGCATGCTCAAACCTCACTCAACCTCAAAGGCTTTGCAAGCTGATTAGTGGTGTACGGGTCAATAGTCCGTGAGACGACCGGGGGCTCCGTATGAACGCCACACTCCTCTTGGCCTCAATGTGGTCCAAAGGAAAGGAAAGCAATACATTGGCACCAGCTTGGCTCCAGGAGTTGCCAAAAGGAGACATAAAAGGCGCCATCCAACCATCTAAGCGACTGCCAGATTTGTGGAGGGCTTACTCCTTAGCCTTCTCTTCTCCTGAAGATATCCCGCAAGGCAGTGGAGGTTTAGGATCAGAGTTTTCCTTCTCCTAGATGGGTGACCTTTCCAGTTTCATAAAGCCCCATCTGCCCCTCACTTCTTTGACTAAAGCTTTTGAAATGTAAACATTACTTCTAAAGGGGGGGGGGGGAGATACCAATACTGCTTTAGTATTGAACTATAATATCAGTTATGATACCAAAATGACTTTGTGGGGAAATACATTTATCTAACTTGTCTAGACTATTTCCTTATTTAACTCAAAACCTAATAATAAACTGATTTCTTTCAGCTTATTGGCAGTGCAGCTTCCAGCCCTCTTGCTTTCAGCTCAGCCTTTGTCAATTGTGTCTGGGTCCTCTGCAACTCTCTCTGTTCCCGCTTCATTCTTCTGATTTCCAACTCTTAAATTATCCTGCACACTTCATAGTAGTTTCCCTTTCCAACTTCTTAGCCAGTCAAAAGGGCTGTTCAGTTTTATAAAGTTTCAGGTTCCCATAGTAACTACGCTTTCCCACACAAATTTAACCTTCCTAAGCTCGCCTGTTGCACCTTTTATGAGCTTTCAAACCCCCTGGCAAGAACAGACTGAGCTTTTCAACTACAAACAAACACACAAAATTAGCTGAGAGTTTTATTCCTTCACACAACACATGCATTTAATTAATGTGCGGATGCCTGATGATCGTCTTCCAAAGCAAATACTCTATTCCGAACTTAAAAATGGAAAGCGTAATGCTGGTGGTCAACAAAAGAGGTTTAAAGACTGTCTCAAGGCAAATCTAAAAAAAATGTAGTATAAACACTGACAACTGGGAAATACTGGCCTGCGAGCGCTCCAGTTGGAGAACAGCCTTTACGAAGACACTCAAACTCAGGACGCAAAGGGAGAAACGTGCTGGGAGGAAGGCATGCTTGGCAAATCCACACCGTGATCAACTCCCACCCAGAAACCAATGTCCCCACTGTGGAAGGACGTGTGGATCCAGAATTGGCCTCCACAGTCACTTATGGACTAATTGTTAAAACCGTGTTTATGGAAGACATTCTTACTCGGCTACGAGTGATCGCCAAAAAGAAGAAACATTTAATTAAGTGTTTCTCAGTGGTAATGCAAGCTGCATGGAAGTAAATGAGAAAAGAAGGGACTACTGCAATAGGCTGGCTAAACACTCTCAAGTGGGAACTACATTTTTGTGTGAAAAATAGCCAACTTTCCCTCCCAGCTGGGCAAAAAAACCTCTCTAATGTGTGGGGGAGGGGAGATGCACATTTACATTTTCATTGTATTTTTTTCAACAGAGAGCCTTGTTACACCTTAAAGAATAACAAGCATAGCATCATGAGCTAGAAGCCACTTCATCAGATGCATTTGACAAATTAGGTCTTGCCCCCATGAAATAGTATGCCATTATAAAGTTTTTAAGTCTTCACAGTGCAAACGCTCTTCGCTGTTTATGCTGTCACGAAGCAACACACCTCCCATTTTGTTTTTTTTCCAAATGCACATAATAACTATTTCATCTCCATTTCAAAAATGCATTGAAGATTTCAAAGTTTCTGAGATAAGTTCCTGAAGAAAGGTTTACAAAGTGTGCTGTCAGAAATGAGATTCTGAAGCCGTCCTTGGCGTGCCATTGCATACTTCAAAATGGTGCGCCTGTGATTAGCCTTTGAAATTTTGATGAGAAAAGGTGAATTCAGGCTAGGGACTGATTTGGTGGTTTTTGTTTTGTTTTGTCTTTTAAAAAAATAACACTGCAAATGTTTTTGGCTTTGCATGAAGGAGTACAGTTGTTTATTTGTTTTCCTACTTGATTCCTAATTACTTCAGTTTGATCACAGAACAGATTGCAAGGCAGGAACGACTAAAAATGTCAACAGCTCAATAGGGTCCATAGATATTGTTTCAAAGCTTTCTTATCTGAGCATTTTAGAAACAAAGAAGAATAAAAAAAATGATTCAGCATAGACGTGAGCGGTACATGCAAAGGTGCACAAAGTCATCAGCGCAGCAAATCGTGCTAAGGGAGGGCTACAGTTAACTGGCATTGTTTGTTTAGAAAAGTCGGCATAATATAAGACAATGGGTATTAAGCCATGGCTCAAGTTCATATTGTAGATAATTCTATGATACAGGATGTGATGCAGTTACCGAAACAGAGGAAGCTGCATTTTCCTGAGTCAGGCCAATGTTCCATTTGGCTCACTATCGTCCACAATCACTGCCAGCAGCTCTCTGGAGATGCAGACAGGGCACACGCCTAGCCTTACCAGGAACCGTCTGCATGGAAGACAGACCCTGTGTTACCGAGCTACAGTCCTGCCTCACTGCTATGTCCTTCAAGCCTTGAATCTCACCCACTGAATATTAATTAGAGGTGCTTACCTGTCTGTTGCTGGATTGTGTGTATATTTATTTCAGGATTATTAACCCTTGGCGCTGAACGCTTTTGAACGACCCATCAGCAAGATTGTAAACTTCATAATATTAAGTGAGTCTAAGAATCACAAGGGTGTGTGTGTGTGCATGCTTTTAGAAGAGTTTGGATTTGATATCCCGCTTTATCACTACCCAAAGGAGTCTCAAAGCGGCTAACAATCTCCTTTCTCTTCCTCCCCCACAACAAACACTCTGTGAGGTGAGTGAGGCTGAGAGACTTCAAAGAAGTGTGACTGGCCCAAGGTCACCCAGCAGCTGCATGTGGAGGAGCGGAGACGCGAACCCGGTTCACCAGATTACAGGTCTACCGCTCTTAACCACTATAACACACTGGCTCAAAAAAAGCTGCTTTTCATTTTGGAGCCCTTCAAACATATTGCTGTGATTCTGAAGCTAATTTTGGTACCCACGAAAGCTAAAACCTAATGTATAATCAAAGCTAGTAAGTCCCATTGAGTTCAATGCTGCTCACTCTTAGGGGATAGAACTGCAGCCTACATTAAGAATGTGAAGTCCCGCCCCCCAAACCTCCCCCCAGGATCATCTTCTTTCTAAGGTGCATAAATGCATCTGGCTGTAAATGAATTGAGCAGAAAGCTGTTACGCTACTTACCCCTGTCTGTGTCATAAAGAAAGACAAACCGGTTCCATTTATAGTGGCCCAGCAAGCTTAGCAGTGCTCCCTGTAAGGAAGGCCTCAGTTGCAGCACAAACTGGCTCTCGCCCTCAGTGGGAAAACTCGGCGTGATGAGGGAGATGTGCAAGGCGCTGCAGAATGAGGTCAAGGTGTGTACTGATCTTTTATCGTACAGTCCAAAAATGGCGAAAACTCCTCTTGAATACTGGGAGCAGACTGGAAGAAAGCAAAACAGAGAAAAGGTGTGAATAAAAAAAAACAAAAACACTTCCTGCTTATTAAGATAGCAAGATCAACATCTCAACCATGGATTAGGAGGGGCAGCTGACAATATGCAGGAACATTGTCATGCAATTCTGCAGCAGAGCTAGTGGCCGTTGAGACTTTCACAAAATGGCAGTATGAAATGCATGACCCACACATCCACATCCTTTGAGGACAAAAGCCATAGTAGGTCCGTGTTAGTACATATGCTTTATAGGCCAAAGATTCCAGGTTCGACCCCGGACACCTCCAGAGCTAGGAAACACGCTGTGTGTCAATGGTCAAATCTTTATTATGGACAGCATAAGGTAAAAGCATCTACATACATAAGCAGAGCATGCTAAATAGGCTATAGGGCAAGTATAGAAGTAGGGGGTACACATACAGTCATACCTTGGGTTACAGATGCTTCAGGTTGCGTTTTTTTGGGTTATGGACTGCCGAAACCTGGAAGTACCAGAACGGGTTACTTCCAGGTTTCAGCGGTCGCGCATCCGCAGAAGCACAAAATCGCACTTTGCACATGCACAGAAACACCAAATCGCAACCTGCGCGTGTGCAGATGTGCAGCTGCGGGTTGCGAACGTGCATCCTGCACGGATCACGTTCGCAACCCGAGAGTCCACTGTACTCATTCTCTTGACTATGGTAGACCAGGATATGATAAAAACACATAAGGCACAAAAATCAAGCAACAAATAATTTTTTTGAGATGCAAACCTTCAGTTTTAAACCTGTTGTGGGGCACATACTATGCCATTGATGTATATCAATCACAGCAGCACAATATCTGGCGACTGGCGTGTCCTGCAAATTTGTGTATTATTGGCAGAACACTGCTGCGGGAAGCCCTGGAGAGGTGCTTGCCAGTGTAGACAATGCTAAGCTTGACTGGGAGCTCCCATCAGCTGTTTAAATGATAAACGCACATGATGTTTCGCCTCTGTTAGATAGCTGATCTGCTAGCGAGGAATATAATGTAGCCAAAGTAGATGTAACCAGATGTGAGGAGAGATAAATAAGCTGCTGTGAAAAATAACAATAAAGTGGAACTTTGTTTCCCGTGTTTCAAGAACATTCAATTTATAAAAAAAACCTTTAAGCACAGGCTCAACAGCACACATGGGAGGTCTCTGCACAGATGCAAAGTTAAGAATGCTTAGTGTTTACGGGAACTAATGCCCTGATAGGTACCTCATAAAATGTCATCTATGGATCCCCTGTTTCTTTCCACCAAATCTTTCAAGCCTCAGCAGTCCAAAATATCCATAAACCACAGCAATATCACTCACATAACTCTAACTTCCAGAACTTTGAGACAATGACTTACACGTTCACTTAAATGTACTCTCCAAGGAAAAGCGGAAAATGCCTGTTTAGTGTTACTAGATCATATGCCAAATTGGAAGGTTGCAGCTTTGTTTGCATAAGTGCCAACTAAAGAGCACATTGCAACTCAAAAGGCATTCTTGTTATATATTTTAATTAATTATTAGGTTTGCATTCCATGAATAATTCTTGAGAATTATCTCTAAAGGCTGTTTCAACCCAGGATAAGTTTTTGAGATAATAGCTGAAGCTTGCAAAGCATTTTTATGTAAACTAAATGGGAAGGGAAAATTAAATTAGCTGTAAATTAGCTTTACTGAAGTATATATATTTTTTTCTTTTACAATAAATTTGAATATCATAATGGCACAATTTGCAAATCATCTTAACAGACACTGCTGCTGACAGCACACAACAATAATTTGAAAGATCTTCATTGGAAATAGAAAAGAATAGGAAAACCAGGACTTTGAAGGATTGGGTAATCCTGATAATGGTGCAATCTCTATTATCCTCTACGCGGCAAAGTTCATCCTTGTCTTAATTATAAGAAACTAAGGCAGATTAACACTACTTATAAAGCTGGTACTACTTGACTAACATCCCCCCCCCTCTCCTGTAATTCAAAACATGCTCAATTTAAAAACTATTTATCAACTTATTTCTCAAACTTGATAAGAAGGAAAGGATTGTTAGCAGCTGCTGGAAACTAAAATACAATTTTCCAATGCATCAGTGTTTTGCTAACAGATTTTTAACAGCCGTCAGAAAACCGAGGAAGCAATGTGTGAATGGAAAGATAAAATGAGTGGCAAAATATAAGTGATATTCCCTTAAAAGTGAAAGTTGAAACCAATCCGTCTGACTGTGTTGATGCATTGGTGACTGTAAGTGGAGACCAGAGCTGCACCTTCACTCTGCAAATCACAGCAGAACTGACTTTGAATAACCATGGACCCTACCATCCACTGATGATGTCATGTGATGATACAGGGACATCACAGATAGGCTTTCAGGTGCAGCTTCAGGAGAGAACCAGGTTCAGCAGTGAGCCAGAACAGCTGAGGGGTAGTGGCAGTGTGGGAGCAGAGGCTGGAGGTGGTGCAGGAGCAGCAGTAGTAGGCAGAGCAGAGATACAGGCAGAGAGTATGAAGGAGGAGGATGGGAAGTCAGAGGAGGCATGGCTTGGAGGCAGCGAGAGGAGGAGATGGAAGAAGCGAGGGAATGAATAAAGGACAAGGCAACTGAGCCAGAGCTGGCCTAGAGCAACGGTTCTCAACCAGTGGGTCCCCAGATGTTGTTGGACTACAACTCCCATCACCCCTAGCTAGCAAGGCCAGAGCTCAGGGATGATGGGAGCTGTAGTCCAACAACATCTGGGGACCCACAGGTTGAGAACTGCTAGCCTAGAGGAAAGAGAGGAGGAGAGAAGATCAGAAGGAGAAATCCAGAAGAAAAAGCCTTGGGGAGAGCTTGGATGAATAGAGGTTGTAGAAGCCAGCAAATGGAGGTGAAGCCCCCAAAGATTTTAATCTAGGAAGCAGGGAGAGAAATTTATCCCCGGGGAAAGACAGCTACAAAGCAGTCTAGATCCCTACATGGCAGGGGGAAAGGTGCAATGGTCTTAGAATCTGCATGGCTTCCGTAGAGGACACTCCACTGACTTGGCGCAGAAGGAGGATCATTGAGAATCTGAAAAGGAGTTTATGAGCCAAAGCAGCAGCAGAGTTCAAGAGAGAGCATTCCTTATCACCTTCCATGTATACAGTCAGGTTGCCTCTTATCACCTTCTGCGTGGTTATGTTGCTCACATAGACGAGTATATGGAGAAATTATATGGAGTATTATGAGGAAGGTTTTAATGATCCTGCAAGTCAAGCTTTCTGGCATGGAGTCCAGTCTTTTGGCATGATTCCATACATGACTGCAGAAGCAGTGACCTGTGATCTTGACAGCGGTTTTATTACAGCTTGGCTGAATGAGCGCCATTAGAGATGCAACTAGAAGGACAGAAATTATTGCAATTTCCAGCAGTTCTGCTCTCCATCGGTGAGAGATGCAGAGACAGCTAGAAGAGACCCAGCCAATTCTATGCTCCAAATCACTTACAGCCCGTAAGTATTGCCTTCCCTGGGAACCAATATTTCTCCCAAAGGCCTACATTTCATGAGACTCCCCCCTGCTCAAATTCCCAGCCCTATCCTACCCACTGCCAAGCCACATAAACATATCAGGCTGACAACCTAGCTGCATGATTCTCCCTTTCAATGTGAGTAGTCTTAGGCTCAGCCAAGCCCATGATGCAAGGGAAATGGGTCCACACCTTTCTGGAAGAGCTGCAGCTCAATGTCAGAGCCAACCTAGGAATGACACTAGACAACCTTTGGTGGTGGGATGCTAAGAAGTGCCTCTCCATCACCACACATGATAGTGTCTGGTGTCATGTCTAGGTTGGCTCTAACATTGAGCTACAGTTCTTCCAGAAGGGAGGCAAGACTCTAAAGTGGGAGGTAGTTAGTGTTAGAATTCCTGCTCCATGATTGCAGTCATGGGATTTTTGTCTTTCACATGACGTGGTATGTTTTGACTCCACAGAGTGGGAAGTGAGAGAAACAGGATGTTTGTGTTACTGTGTTCTGTGAAGTGGGACTATTGTCCTCTGTTCTTTTTCTCTTTGCTGTATGATGCTTGAGAGAGAGGGAGCCATGTTGCAGTACTCCGTGTGTGTTTATATGGAAATTAAGTAGATTAGCCAAAATGCTGAGTTGCTGAGGTCTGTCACGCAAGGTGCGCAAACTCTGCAGATCCCTAAGTGTGCCAGTGTCGGTTGGCATCGGTCGCTGTGATGTTCGGGCTGAAGAAAGCTTATGAAGCTCCCGAACGAATGACCAGGAGGGAGGGAACATGCCAGTCGGGCATGTGTCTCTGCCAGGGTCCTACTCAAGTGTAGGCTGAACTCCTGACAATTAGGTCTTAAGTCATTCAGGGCTTATTTCAATTAGGTCTTAAGTCATTCAGGGCTTATTAAGTCATTCAGGGCTTATATGCCTCCAGCAAGCTGTCCCACTTCATTGCCCAAAAGACAAATTTTGCAATAGCTGAAGCTTTCCCATCGTTATCAGGAGCAACCTCATGTAGAATGCATTACAGAAATCCAAGAACATATCATAAGAACATAAGAAAAGTCTACTGGATCAGGCGAGTGGCCCATCTAGTCCAGCACCCTGTTCTCACGGTGGCCAGCCACCTGCCTATGGGAAACCTGGATGAAGGACCTGAATACCATTTCCAGTAACTGGTATATATTCAGAAGCATGCTGCCTCTAACTGTGGAGGCAAAGCATATCATGGCTAGTAGCCACTGAATGCCCTGCCCGCTATGCACTTGTCTAATCCTCTTCCCAAACCATCCAAGTTGGTGGCCAGCACTTCCTCTTGTGGGAGCGAATTCCATAGTTTCAACTATGCATGTGTGAAACAAACACTTTTTTTGGTACGTATTGAATTTTCTGACATTCAGCTTCATTGGATACCTCCAGCCTCCAGTGTTATGAGAGAGCTCCAGCGTGAATTACTGTGACCATGCTATCAAGGAAAAACCACCACTAGTGGACCTCCTAAGGCAGGGGTCAGCAAACTTTTTCAGCAGGGGGCCAGTCCACTGTCCCTCAGATCTAGTGGGGGGCCGGACTATATTTCTTTGGGGGGGGATGAACAAATTCCTATGCCCCACAAATAACCCAGAGATGCATTTTAAATAAAAGCACACATTCTACTCATGTAAAAACACACTGATTCCCGGACTGTCCATGGGCCAGATTAAGAAGGTGATTGGGCCGGATCTGGCCCCCGGGCCTTAGTTTGCCAACCCATGTCCTAAGTCACCCTGCACCACTAAAGATTTAAGTGATTTGCTTGCATCCTGTTCCTTAACTGCAAACTTCTAGGAAATTCAAATTACTTGTGAGAACAACTCAATAATCATATATGTCATGTAAGATTTATGGGAAACCTGACACAACCAGGTTTCTTCCATAGTTTTCTTAGTCTTAACCAGAAGGAGCTTTAAAAGAGATAAATATGTATCCACTGTCCTCCCTAACTCAAGCAGTAATGTGCTGCTACTGATTAGAATAACAGCATTTCTGTATACAATCAGTTTCCCAGAAATAAATCTCACAACCGCCTTATAAAATTTAGTCTCACATTTATTTAAATGAAAAAGGAAGTGGGCATAGGCTTCTCCCCCCCCTTTTAAGTAGCAAATACTTTGATTGTCCAATTTTACACCATCAGTATTCCACTTTCTTCTTTATCTTGAAAAGAAAGAAAACAGGCTCATTTATAAAGCTAGTATTTCTTTCCTCTCAAGAAAGTACTTCTAATTTAAAAATGGGAGGGTTGTTATTAACTCAACTGTCTGTTCTAGTAAAAATAGCATTTTAAACATAGTAACTCTTTGGAAACTAATCATATGTGCCTCTTTCCCCTCCAGCCACTTCAAAAAAAATAAAAAAATACTATTAATTTTCAGGAAGGGAGGAAAGAATAACCTCAGCACTTTCTCTTTGTATTTATGAATTTTGTCAGCAAAGCTTTCACCAAGTGGGATTCAACTAACATGGGTAGAAATACTTTCAACTGTAGACTGGGCAGCCAGACAGGTAAGGAAAAGAAAGGCTAAAATGTTTGTGGGATTCTACATGCAGCTGTGCAAGGTGCAATTAAGGATGTTCACCTACACAACCCAGAAAATTCTGACAGGAAATGAGAAGGGATACAGCTCTGCCTGTACAAGTGTGTCTTCCCAACAACGCACCCAAGAGAACATCATCAGCATGTAAAGGCCTCTCTGTACAAGTGTGGATTGGGTGTTCTTTTATTTCTTGGTTACCACAGTTGCAAGAAAGTCATCCTCATATAGGGAACACCCTAATCCGCAAAACAGAGATGATACAGGGACCTCTAGGGGGTCACTTTGTGCAGTGAAGATCACTGCCATGATGTCCCCGCATAGACACGTGGAAAGATGAGGAACAAGCTGCAAGTTCAGAGCTCAGAATAAAATGAATTGAAAATGAAACCACCCCGAATGAAAACAATATAAATTAAATCACATGCTGGATGGAAAACAAATTGTCTAGAGCAGCATTTAAACGTCTACAGCCTCCACGACAGCCTCTTACTAAAGGATTGTCTGACGCCACAAAATTCTCTCAAATGAATTGTGAAATTGTGCTTTCCCGCACCACAGTCTGACATAATATTTGAAAATGAATGTAATGGGAGCTGTTGTTTACACAATCCCTCCATCCATGTCCCTCTTCCCACCCACCCACCCAAAAAACCTTGCATTAGAAGCATAGAAGAGGAGACATGATTCTCCTATCCTATGGCTTCAGTAGAAAAGCTAAAGCTACAAGGAAAATGGCAGTTTCAGAAAGGAAAGCACATCTTCATGATACAGTGTCCTTAGGCTGCTCAGTTCACAGCTACAGGATTCCCTGCTTGTGGAAGGACACATACGCATGCAAGTATTCTACAAGGCATTTCAGTGGTTCAGACAAAGGACATTCTGATTCAAGAATTACATTGCAGAAGAATACAATGGGTTGCATTCAAAGCTGCTGTTACATGCACAACAGGCTTCTTGCAGAACAGAATTTCCTCCTCCTCCTCTGACCTGCAGAATCTGGCTGTACACCCTCAAGAACCCTCTCTCCATGGGGTACGGGGGTCCCTTTGGAAGAGATCAAGGAGGAAAGTATGGGGAGAGAAGGAGAAATCCCTTTCTGTTCCTGCAGCCTTGCGTAGAACCCAGTACACAGTTTTCCTTATTCCTGGCAAGGTTTTCTATCTTTGATTTGCAACACACAAGGTTACATGTTGCAATTGCATATGTCAACTTGGTAAAATGATGGTATTAACAAATAAGAAGCATGTTTTTGACTAAGAAGTGCGTCATTAGATGCTAACTAAAGGGTGCTTTGGTCAAGTCTCTCAACCATTTAAGCAGCTGAAGGAACAAGTGTATTTATGTTGTCCTACCATAAATATGGTAGGTTTTCCCAAAGCCATGGTTTTCCCAGTAGTGATGTATGGAAGTGAGAGCTGGACCATCAAGAAGGCTGATCGCCGAAGAATTGATGCTTTTGAATTATGGTGCTGGAGAAGACTCTTGAGAGTCCCATGGACTGCAAGAAGATCAAACGCATCCATTCTTAAGGAAATCAGCCCTGAGTGCTCACTGGAAGGACAGATCGTGAAGCTGAGGCTCCAGTACTTTGGCCACCTCATGAGAAGAGAAGACTCCCTGGAGAAGACACTGATGCTGGGAAAGATGGAGGGCACAAGGAGAAGGGGGCGACAGAGGACGAGATGGTTGGATAATGTTTTCGAGGTTACCAGCATGAGTCTGACCAAACTGTGGGAAGTAGTGGAGGACAGAGGTGCCTGGCGTGCTCTGGTCCACGGGGTCACGAAGAGTCGGACACGACTAAACGGCTAAACAACAACACAACCATAAATATAACATGCACATGTTCTAATCAGCATTTTTGTATCTTTGCAAACAGGGCTTCTGCGCACCTTTTGGTTGTGCAGACATTAACATCTCATGAGCTTGACAGAAACTGTCAGCTACGAATCCATCCTGTTGGCCTTTTCCCAGCAGTCTTCTGCTACTTTTGATGGCGATTGTCAAACTAGCCCCACCCTAATTCACAGTCTGTTCACCAAGTTATGGTTTCAATGTTGTAAAATTTGGTCAAATGTCATTTGATTCTGAGATTTCATAATACCTTTTGAATCTAAACTTATGGTACTATGTAGCATAGCTGTCAACTTTTCCCTTTTCTTGTGAGGAATCCTATTCAGAATAAGGGAATTTCCGTTAAAAAAAGGGTAACGTTGACAGCTATGCTATGCGGTGGTTCAATGACTTCCAAACTCTTTTCTTCTTTGTATTCATAGAATCATAGAGTTGGAAGAGGCTCTGAGAGTCAGCTAATCAAACCCCCTGAAACGCAGGAATCTTCAACATCCTTAGAGGTAAAAACCTGAGCGGCTATGAAGCACAGCTCCTGATGCACATCTTCCAAACAGGGTAAGGAGTGCTCTTTACATAGCAGGAAATGTGAGCTGGAGCCAGAAACTGAAGCCAGGGACAGGGCAGGAGTATTAAGAGCAGGTCCCAAAAGGTGCTGCTTTTTGAACACGCAAGGGCACAAGGCCAACATTCCAGAAAGTTCCAACCTTCCAATGGCACATGACCGATTCTATCTGTGCCTGAAGGAAGATCCATGATGTGACCACCTACAGTCCTAGGTAGCAGCATACTAGGCTTGGGCTAAGTTTCTATCTTAGCCCATGAGGCTTACGCCCTGCAGTCCCTGATTCTCAGGTGACTTCCAGAAGCGAAAAAAAGAGGGGGGAGCAAGCTTTGGTACAACTGGAAAGCAACTATCTGAAATAATCCAAAGACATAAAAGCAGACCGGTTTTCTTTTGACAGATGCAGTGCGGTGTTATCATTTTGACAGAGTGAGTAAGGATTTGCTGGCAATAAAAGAGGCAATGCAATTCTGACTTCAGTGGCTAGCATGGTATGGATGTTTTTAGGACTACAGATAAAAGTGACATTCCCAAGGTCAGACGGAACAGCTAGATGCCTGGAGCAATTTTGTGTGACCGGACAGCCTTTTATCAGAATCATGAAAATCCCAGCCTGGTCAGCTTTGTGAAGTAGATTGGCAGTATTAGGGGAACAATTTACCTCTCATCCCCACCTGCGGCTTGCTAATCTTACTCTTTACTTCCTCCTGGTTTCCTTTGTGTAATGCTGAGTTTAAGAATGTGAGCTCCTGACCCACAAAGCTCCTGGGTTCAAATCTCAGTTCAGCTACAAGCATACTTAAACAAGTCACTCTTTCTCATCAGACCCAGGCGACCTTCTGCAATATGAGGCTAACAACACGGGCTGACGTCGCCAGAAAAGGCTTACAGAGATAACGAAGTGCTTTGAGCACTTAGGGAAAAGTGCAAAAGCCAACTGCCATAAGCTACGCTGAAATTATGGCAAGGCAGGGTAAATCAAACTGTAGAACTTGCTCCCCAAGGAGGCAGTGATGACCACCAACTCAGATGGCTTTCAGTTGGTTAGACTGTGGCACTGATAACACCAAGGTTGCAGGTTTGATCCCCATATGGGATAGCTGCATATTCCTGCTTTGCAGAGGGTTGGACTACATGATCCTCAAGGTCCCTTCCATCTGTACAATTCTGTGATTCTATTGCGGTGAGAGAAATTCATGGAGGAGAGGGCTACCAATGGCTACCAATGAGAGCCAGTGTGATGTAGCGGTTAAGAGAGGTAGACTTGTAATCTGGTGAACCGGGTTTGCGTCCCCGCTCCTCCACATGCAGCTGCTGGGTGACCTTGGGCCAGTCACACTTCTCTGAAGTCTCTCAGCCTCACTCACCTCACAGAGTGTTTGTTGTGCGGGAGGAAGGGAAAAGAGAATGTTAGCCACTTTGAGACTCCTTCGGGTAGTGATAAAGCAGGATATCAAATCCAAATCCTTCAAACTCTTCTACTAGCCATGATGGCTACTAGCCAATGCTTCTGAATACCAGATGTTGGAAACCACAAGATGGGAGTGTGCTCGTGTGCTCATATTCTGTTGACTAGTTTCGCACAGGCATCTGGTTGGCCACTGTGAGAACAGGATGCTGGACAATATGAGCCACTGATCCAGCAGGCTATTTTTATATTTTCTTTTAAGTTTAAATACATATAAACATTAACTATTGCCACTGTATGTTGCAAGAAGTGCAATAAAAGGAAACCCATTGACATATGGTCTAATCTCAAGGCAGGAGCAAACAATATTTCTTTCTCACAGATGGTTACTTTATTCAAGAAAGATACCTGTAAAACAACCAGCTGAATCAAAGCAAACCATGTGAGGAAAAATCCACAAACACACTTGAACGGGATTTCTATACCAGCCCAGGGAAAATTGCTTCTTTACTGCAAATGCATTAGCCTTTCAATCTTATTCATGAAACAAAACTTATCAACTTGGCTTTCTAAAACTTTGTTGGCCAATGCCATCTAAAAGAGCATGCTTCATTCTTTTCGGAAAAAGGATCCACATCCGATTCAATTCTGCAACATATATGTTAAGGTCTCCTTTTCTTTCTCACTGTTTGTGTCCTCTTGGCTTTCTCTTTCTCTTATTTTCCTCCCATTGCTACCCTCTTAAAATAAACTTTTACAAATTTTCTTGTTATTATCAAAGGCCACCTTAGACTGGGGTCTGGCTCAGTTGTAAACAACTTGGAGATGTTAGTTAAGAGACATATAAACTGTTAAATTAAATTAAATTATGAGTTACTTCCTACGAAGCATCTCAATGCATTTTCACAATGCAATTAAAAATGTATAAGAAACATTTATATATGCAGACACAATTAAAACAACTGCATATATAAAACCACTTCAAATAAATTCATATACATTAAAAACTATTATAATACCATTCTCCTGACCTAAAAAACACAGGCTTACATCTTGAGTTTCTTTCTGTTCACAGAAAGGCTCCTTCCGTTTATGGGAATATTTGTGATCCAGCAGTTAATCATGCTGATGGAAAGTGTGGCACACTTTTACCAAGTCCCTCCTTCTGAAGCCCATCCACACTTTAACTAACAATTTTTCAGGCTAAAGGCATCTGAAGGAGGAAGGGAGAAATTGCAGAAAGGTTCCTCCACATTTCCACTGGCAGGAGAGTCTGGTAAGTGTAGCTCTGCTCACAGGATGTTCCCACTAGTGGAAATTAACTCAGGATCCAGCCTACTGCAAATTAAATTCAGAGATGACATTCAAGAGCTCAACAAATTAATAACGCAACACTGACTGCTGGACCAAATCCTCTGGAACATACAAGCAAGTCATGATAGGTGATGAGCATTCTCCGTTCTAGGTCAACATATGACCAAAAATGATGGTTAATATTGCCTCTGACTATACAAAGATTTCATTTAATTATCATGGTTAGTTATGATATGGCTAGAGTATGATGATGTCCTCCACCAATCTGTCCAATTATTGTGTGTCGAGGTCCCCAAGACACCTCCACCCCAATAACACACACTTCACACAGAATTTTTGTTTAAGGTTTTTGGCATAATTTTGGCCACAACTTTATTAACATACATGGATGTGAGTGGTTGCTTAGGCATTGGTTAGGACTATCTGTCCCCCTGCCTGGGGACAGAACTGACTTCCAGATTCCAGCGAAAGTCAGTGTGGGGAAACAATGTTGGGGAGAACTGGAGCTGCGCCACAGGCCCTCAGCTTCTCCCCGCATGCTCCCAGGGGCTTACGCGGCCCGAACCTGATTCCAGGGGTTTGGACGAAAGGATGGCAAGCCCCTGATCTGGTGCACGCAGCGAAAGAGAAAGCAGATCGCTGCAAGCACTGTTTAAAAAACCTTTGTTCCCACCCCCAAATTGGCAACATCAAAATTACGCCAGCAACTCAGGCTACCAATCCCTGCCAGAGCCATCGCATCCCAAACTGCCTGGCAACAGAGGGGTGTCTTGGCTGGCCTCCACCGCAACACGTGCTCTCTTTTAATGAGAACACGCTTTTTAAAAACCACTTGAGCATCAGCCATCTAAAAATCTCTTCTGTTTTATTTGCCCTTAGCCTATTTGCTTGGCACTAAAGTCACTTTGCTTTGTTTTGAAAGCAAAGAGAGAAACACAGTACATAGTATTATGGGGGGGGGGGCTATCAAATATTACTAATTTTATTATTTCTTAACATAGTCTGGTAAATATTATACTATCATGGTTATCAAAGGGAAGGGGTTGTATCCAACTGATACCCAAAGTAAACACACTGAAATCAAATGACTAACTTAAGTACATTCATTGCAATGGGTCGAACTCTGAATATTAAGTAGTTGGAGACAACCTCTTATACCAAGTCACGATTATTAGTCAGTCTAGCTCAGTACTATCGACAATGACTGGCTGCAGTTCTTCAGGGTTTCAGGCAGGAGTCTCTCCCAGCCCTACCTAGAGTTGTCAGGAATTGAACTTGCAACCTTCTATGTGCAGAGCAAAAACATTACCAGTGAGCTACAGCCTTTCCTTTAGCATTTAGTTTCCTTTTACACCATTTTACTGCTTTTTATTTCCCCATCCTTTTGTAAAACCCCACCTCCTTCATTAAACCGGCTTTTTTTTGCTTTCTGCCACTAGCTCTAACCATGATCCAGCTTGCCTGTAGATTCAGTTGCTGCAGCAGGCCATTTCAATTGTATTGTTCTGGCATTTTATACCTTGTCTATTTTCCCAAGGCAATGATACAATCACAGCGAAGGAAATCTTAAGACCTGTAGACTCCACTTACTGTAGACTCATCATATCAAACAGATATCGTGGGAATTGCTGCATGAGAGAGGTGAGAAGTCCGAGGTTTATGAATGCCTGTGTTGTGCTTCTTTCTTTTCCTCAAGTTTTCAAAATTTCCCGATCGCTTTCAAGTTAATACAGTAGCATCTCCTACCACTGTGTACGGTTTCCTTTCCACTAGTAGTCATAGAATCATAGAGTTGGAAGGGACCCCAAGGATAATCCAGTCCAACCCCTTGCAACTGTCCCATGTGGGGATAGAACTTGTGACCTTGGTGTCATTAGCATTATGCTCTAACCGACTTGCCCATCAGAAGGTCGGTGGTTCGAATCCCCGTGACGGTGTGAGCTCCCGTTTCTCAGTCCCTGCTCCTGCCAACCTAGCAATTTGAAAGCACATCAAAGTGCAAGTAGATAAATAGGTACCGCTCCAGTGGGAAGGTAAACGGCATTTCCGTGCACTGCTCTGATTCGCCAGAAGCGGCTTAGTCATGCTGGCCACATGACCTGGAAGCTGTACGCTGGCTCCCTCAACCAATAAAGCGAGATGAGCGCTGCAACCCCAGAGTCGGCCACGACTGGACCTAATGGTAAGGGGTCCCTTTACCTTTTACCCAACCAACTGAGCTATCCAGTGCTCAGTTGTTTGATCTTAAGGCTGTCTAAAGCAACAAATGCAAGCTGATACAACATTAGGCCAAGTAGATGTTCCATTGGGAAGTTTACATCTAATCATACGCCTAACATTTCCATTCATCCTATCTTGCAGATGGAGATGAAGCAAGGTTTAGATGAGAGTTTCTTTTCAGGAGGCCAGTGTCATTTAGTGGTTAGGTGTTGGATTATTATCTGAGAGACCAGGGTTCAACTCACCACCCAGCCATGAACCTCATTAGATGACCCTGGGCCAGTTGTGGAGTCTCGTATTATCCTACCGCATGGGGTTGTTGTAAGGATAAAATGGATTGGGAGACAACCGTGTGTGACACCAGTAAATTAATGGTACACAGTACTCCCAAATCTGCTATCTACTGGTTCTCAAATATGAACATTTGGACGAAAGGCACTAGGCCTTTCCTAGAAAAGGAAGGAAGAATGAATGGGGAAAGAAATCACTTCTGATGTCTCTAATTATAAAATCCATTACTCCAAGATGTCACATAGTCATGGAAAGAAGGATAGTGTCATTAACTGCAGATGCTGGGACAGTGTCACGTAGAGAACCTGGCAAGCCAAAGAAGTAAATAGAGAGGGATTTCTGCACTGCCGTGACCTCTCTCAAATATTACCAATTTGAAAAGGGCTGCCCTTTGCTGCGAGATGATACTCATTCATTTAGAAGCGACAGCTCCCTTTGAGCACTTAGGCATTAAGTGCATTAAAGGTATTCCTTAGATGTTCATGAGATGCAGTATGGACGAAAACTGAAAATTCAGAAAACAGTGAATTCTGAAAGTTTCAGCCAATTTTTTCATGAGGGTGAGCGAACTCTCTACCCCAAATTGGAGGAGAGAATTTGGAGGAAATTTCAGACAGATTGCAGGATGGGAGGGAGGCGGTGCCATTTACCATAAAGCTGCCAATATGTCTTACATTGTTCCTGGTACCTTCCTCCCCCCTCCCACCCTTTTCCCTCTTGTAATCATCAGAAATGGTGCTTTGCAGCTTCCCCAGCCAGAGTCATCCCTGCAATGGCCACAGAAAGACATAAGACAGATCCAAGGCTTATCTAGTCCAATGGTCTGTTTCCCACAGTGGTCAACCTGAATGCCTATTGGAAGCCCACAAGCTAGAAATGAGGGCACCAGATTTCTCCAGGGTCACTAGTGACTTGTAACCTGCTCCCCCCCCCCCGCAAACCCATGAATAAACCCAGAGCTCTAGGGGGAAACAGTGGTTAAAGAGAACTGTAATTTCTGCATTATTTTTCTTTCACCATCAATCCTGAGAATGCAAAGAAATAATAAAAAAAAACCGGGGTGGGTTGATTAAATAAGCAAGAGATTTAACATCCTGGATGTAAATAATGTAGGAGTATGTCGTTTGTAATAACGCTCAGAGATGCTTTAAATTATTTTTGCCATAAAGACTGCTTTTCAAATTATATATATATATCGTAAATTCTGCCTCAGGCATTGCGTAAGGCTAGTTGATTTTTTTGTGGCAGCATTTGCAGTGGGTGGAGGGGGAAAGGATCAGAATTAGTTAGCACAGCTCCCAGCTGCAATCGTGAGAGTAAAATTTCACAGAGGCTGCTAGCTCAGATTCAGAGCTGCAATTGCAGCTGTGCTTTTACTACTGCTCCGCTGGGCCTAATGCTAATACTATTTAAATGGCCTGTTAGTTACAGCCGTGGCCTCAAGCTACCTCTTATTTCAAACCCTGTTTAATGCTCATGTTTTCTTTAAAATGTTTTTATGATCTTAATTTACATATATTAATTTCTAATTCTCAAACAGCCTCCTTGTTAATAGTGGAGAATGCACACAAAATGCACGCAGAGGCACCCACAATGCATCAGGACTGAGGCCAAAGAGCTGGTAATTTACATCCCAAACCAAATCAATCAGGCAAAATGGGTAAGTGCAGCCACGCTGCTCTGCGTGCAGATTCTCTCTGCAGCATCACACTGGCTGCCCTTAGAATAATGGATTAGTGCTGTTTGTAGGCACACACAGGAAAAACACGAAGCCTCTGCAGTTCTAAGCAGATCTTTCCCATTTTGTTAACTAAGCAATCAAAAAGGCAGCAGTACGACTCGGGCTTAGCCATGCTTACTCCAGAGTAAGCCCCAATGAGCTTAATTGGATGCACTTCCACTTAAGCACATTGTAGCCCTGCATAGGAAAGGAGAGTAGGACTCGTGAACCTGCAAAAAAGGGGCATTTAAATAGGCACATCTTTTCTGTTATTGGCAAATTATATCACTTTTTTTAAAAAGTTATGTACTCAATACAAACAACAGCAGAACAAATGCCCCATTAATCAACGTTCTCAACTCTCAAGTTTCCTAAGCAGCTAACCCTACACAGCAAGCTAATTCTGCCTAACTCACCTCTTCCATACTCTACTAATTACAGGCCTAGTATTATAGCTATAAGAGCAAATCAAAACATTTATAGATTTTAGTGGGATTTTCTAATTGGTACTTGTTATACAAGGGAAGAGTCGGACACGACTAAACGACTAAACAACAACAACAATACAAGGGAAGGATCTTCGGCTAGTTCCTGGTGGCAGTTTGATTGTGTTTCTTGCAGCGATGTCTGTATTTTTTTTTATTAAACAAAGGTAAGGTTGCAGAAGCGCTGCATTCCTTTGGTCACTCCATCTTTCTTTTTTCTTTGATCTAGCTATCTCTTTCCTTCCTGAGCCCTTTTACTGAAGCAACACAGCTATTAGCTGCAATGAGAAAACAGGGTGAAAATTGGAAAAATCTACATATACATGGCCTGTTTACCAATCCTGACGCTGAAATTCCTCATGGAGGTTTTCTTTTCAAGTAAGACTTTACTGCTAAGGGAAACCTATGAAATTAACAATTACCGTTGTCACCTCTTTACTCCAGAACAACAACAACAAGTTTAAAGATGTTTTGAATGCTTGAGAACGAACACACACACACACACACACACACACACACGTGCCTTCGTTAATTAATTTAAAAGCATCCAACTTTAAAATTGCCGGTTGGCGAACACTGGTGCTGAACAGGGAACAAAAATGTCCAGGTGGTAAAAGCAAACACTATCAGGCCCACTTCAAAGCTGGCTAAAAGAAAACCCTCTCTGGCAATTAAATGATGCAGATCATAATTACAAATTAAATCCTTTCAGTCAACTCTTGTCAGCGATCAGCATGTCCTATATACTGTAATCCCTGACCCCCTCCCAGCCAGCCATGTTTAAACATCAGAAATGCTTCGTAACCAAAAAAAAAAACAAAAACCTTAACCTGATAAATTGGGCAGCTACTGAATATGGCACATCCCCCCCAAAAACACACACTTCAAGGTGGTGCTGTGCAGAGCTATATTAACTGTCCTTAGCATAATTAATGTGCTTTGCCAGGAATGTGGATGTAGCTTAACTATAACACCACACATCTTTCCGCCACTGGACTGGAAGTGAACAGAAGGTGAGGGTTTGCCCATTCATTCACCTATACAAAACTGCCTTATGCGGGGTCCATGTAGCTCAGTATTGTCTACTCTAGGGATGGGGAACCAGCTGTTGCTAAGCTGCAGCTCCCATCATTTCTGCCCACCCTTTCTGGAGCTGATGGGAGTTGGGATTCAGTAACATCTAAAGGGCTACAGACCTTGGTCTATGCTGACATACATGGACTCTTCAAGGTTCTTCCAAGCCCTGTTATCAAATCTCCTTCTGAACTGGAGATACTTGTGATTTAATCTCAGACATTATGCTTGCAAACCATGTGATCTCCCACTGAGCTATGACCTCTTCTTCATCATCCACCTATTTAAAAATACAAGATTGCTAGACATACATCCTGTACTTCCTCTAGTCTGAAAAACAGGGAACTACCTCTTAAGCATCAAAATCACTATTGAACATAGAGTTTATTCTACGATAGGTAAACAGCAAAGAATTCAAAAGCTGACAGCATTTTTTCATGTATCTATTGGATTTCTATCCCACTTTCTTCCAAGGTGTACAGAGTTCTCGCATTTTATTCTCAAAAGAACCCTGTGACAATAATAATACTACCTCTAGATCATGTGTGTGAGAGGGAGAGACTCAGACAAGACCACCTAGTTAGCTTCATTGCTAATTATGGCTATAATTAGCCAGGTCTCCCCAATCCTAAATTCAACTGCAAAATACTAGTTATCATATCTTGATGCTTTAACTGGGCCTGGGTACTACATAATGCATGCTGATTAAGAGATCTTGTCATAAACATCTTGGCTTGGAAATAATGGCTACTTACTTTCTCTTGCTATAAATTTAGACAGAAGAGTTTCATGTTCTATTCCTGTAATCCACAATTAGTCACCTAGAAGTAATGTGACTTCCAGTTAGCAGTCTTTCTTCACTGGTTTGGACTGCCAACCTGCAATGTCTCTCAGGGCTCCAAAAGTGGTACAGTGGTAGAAATTCAGCATGTGAGGCTTTTTTCATCACTGTGCCCCCACGCCAAGAAAGCTGCAACCTGTTTTTCCACAGATCATCCAACTCTACTGAAAGCTACCTTGTTTCTTTTTGTTTTACAGCTTCCTTACCATTGCATGATCTTATTTTTAATTCTCACAAAGATTCCAGAAACATTATTAGGATGGGTGTACTTGTATCCAGGGAATTACACACAAATCCACCTCAAACAGTCTAATCTTTAACTGTGTCTCAGCAGTTATCCATGAATAATACTAATACTTCTGGGAGGAAGGACATCGGAATGTGAAACATGTGAGGGGCAGTAGAGGGTCATCAAGAAGAACCAGGGACAAGAAAAGACATGGCGAGACCAAAAACTAACCAACACACCTTGCAGAGCTGAAGCAGAGTTGCAAACAACCCCTGACTGAAAAATTCGCAGGCAGTAAACATCAGGAAACCATGTACCAGATGTTAAGATACCACAATACATGCAGCAGCAATCCATTTGCATCTTAAGGGTGAAAAATATTGCATAAAAAGAGCCTTTGCCATTTCAACCAGCAGCCAGCTGAGTGACCCATAAAACAGCCAGTGTGGGGTCTGCCTAGGACAGTTTTCCATAACCTGGTTTCCTCCAGATGTTTTGGATTACAACATCCTCCAGATGTTTTTGAGTACACAACCAGTCCCAGCCAATGGTCATGGATGATGGGAATGGTAGACCAAAACATATGAGGGACACCAGGTTGAGGAAGGCTGGTTTAGAACATAGGAGAGCCATGCTTAAAGCCCCACTCGGCCATGAAGTGATCACTGGGTGATTTGGGTATTCAGAGGTATACTATTTCTATACACACAGGTTTCAGGTAGCCAGCATGGCTAATAACTGTTCCAAGGCTGTACCATGGACTCATGCGTGCAGCCAGCAATCATGTATGTTCATATACACACTTCTGAGAGGTTTAGGATCTTTTGCTGGAGTTATGACGTGCACAATGGAAGTGTGTTAGACCTCCACCCACTGAATGGTAAGGTGATTTGAAGGCAGGCAGCAGACAGGGATGCCTAGGTCCAGATAATGGCTCGCCATCACAAGTCTTTCACCGTTTTGCTAAGGAAACAGGATAGCCAGTTTTAACTATTTTGCACTATTCTGGAAGGAATTGTGGAAATTGTAGAAATCACTTAGTTCACAGATTCAAAGGTTACTTAGCTCTTCTCGCTCCAACAGAACAGCACTCTGTAGGACTCAGCACACTTCTGTTTCACTTTAAGTTCAAGTCTGCTTCTCCACCCTTCTTGTCTCGTTTATGCCCACGTTGCTGTAAGACTTTCAGAATAGTTAGGGAATCTTTTACTCTTTAATCAAGATGTCTCTGTACTGTAGAATTTGCTACCTGCTTAAATTGTAACTTCGCTGTCTGAAGCAGCATGCGTGGATCAATAGATTGATAGTTATTCTGCCACTTCTATTTCATATAATAAACCAAGTTTTCTTTATTCCTTTGTGTGAGAGCTTCTTGTTGGCATAAGGTTAACGGTTAGCACACATCTATAGCAAGTGTGATGCTTGTTCGAAACTACATGCAGCAGTTACGTTGGTGTCAACCCAAAGGCAGCAGTAAACTGACAAAGGGACATCACTATCTAATTCAACTCTCACCCTCTCCCCTCGCTTAACCAGGCCACAGTAAGCAAAAGGAAAAAGCTACCTTGCAGAATTGAAGAACTTAACTATAAAGGAAGCACTTTTTTGGCTTTGGGAGCACCTATATGTTATTTACCATGTTAGCCAAAAATGCACAAATGAAGACAGGTGATTTCATTGCATCAGCCATTCTACATTCCACCACATTTTCAAGGTTAGCAGGAAGCAGCTGTAAGTCCCACATAGGGTTACCTGCATCTCTGTGTCCATACTTGGCCTATTGAACTTGATGCCATGTACTGTAAACACAGGATGCGGGTGGCACTATGAGTTAAACCACAGAGCCTAGGACTTGCCGATCAGAAGGTCAGCGGTTCGAATCCCTGTGACGGGATGAGCTCCCGTTGCTTGGTCCCTGCTCCTGCCAACCTAGCAGTTTGAAAGCATGCCAAAGTGCAAGTAGATAAATACGGCGTTTCTGTGTGCTGCTCTGGTTCACCAGAAGCAGCTTAGTTATGCTGGCCACATGACCTGGAAGCTGTACGCCGGCTCCCTCGGCCAATAAAGCGAGATGAGCGCCGCAACCCCAGAGTCGGCCACGACTGGACCTAATGGTCAGGGGTCCCTTTACCTTTACCTTTCTTGTAAACACAATGGAGGGCCTGTCTTCTACCTAAATTGCTTGCTATCCAGAATGGAAGTGCCGAGCAACCATTTTTAAAATGGAATGACTCCAAGTGAGGGCGCAAGTAAAACTGTCTGAATAAACAATTCTATTCCCATAATAGCTAAGGGGTGAAATTCCAGGCCCTGCTGCATGCAGCTGGTTCCCCTTGGAAGGATGCACTTTATGCAATTCTGAGAGAAGATCCAGATAATTCCTGATGCTTCAGCACCAGTAATTAGCACCATAATAACAACCCACTATGGGCAAGTGCTGTGTTGCTTGTTTTCTAGACAGAAACAATGGAACAAGGTCAAGGTTTACATTGGTGCTTTCAATCTCTCATCCCTAAGTTTTTATCCAATGGTTAACTTATCTTAGGAAATGGCTCTTGTCCATTGCACATTTCTGTAACAACTGAATGGGAAAACAGCATGGTAGTGATATTATTTTATCTTATCCCAACATCCTAATGTTGTCCCCAGAGACATGTTCCAATATCATGTTCATGTCAGATTTTGACATCATAATGTCACCCACATAGCTTTGTACTGACATTAGTTTTAAACACTTTGTGACAATATGGGGGACCCAACAAGATGAACAATAAACTTGAGCTGTCACAAAAAATATACGAGGGATAAAGCAGTAATTGAACCTGACTTGTAGCTAATTTCCTGATCAAATACTGAGCGTATTCATGCTGTCATCTGTGAATCACTTGAACTGATATACTTGCATTTAATCTGATTAACACACTATAACATTAATGACTTTAAAATGTGGTTATTTAGCTCGCACAACTATTTCAGTTACAATTTTCAAAAGCATTTAAGTTATTAGAAGTATTAGTATTTATTCAACTTTGGCAGAGTCCCTGTGCTTTAAATAACAGCTGCTTAACAAACAGAAATTTAGCAGGTGAAGCTTTTTCAAACACAGAGATGCAGCAGGCATGGGAGAAGCTTCACTTACTAGATTTCTGCTTGTTGTGTGGTAGTTAAAGGCATAGGGGCAATGGTAGGAAAGATACTGTCAGCCCTATTCAATACAGAAACGAGCTAAATAATTAGATATCACCCCTGAACTGCATCAAGATGTGCAAATTTCATGTTGACTGAATGGTACACAGACCTCATTCACAAGTGCTTCCAGTCTTTAGAATGACCTTTCTTTAAATAATAATAAAAAAATGCTTGCAAGGCCAAAGCATCATACGTAGGTGGGAGAACAGGGTTTGCAGGCTTTTCCCATTTCCTGTTCCTCAACACCTTTGTCTTATCGGAAACAAGACTTTCATGGTTTCCCTCCATCTCTGGGGTATTGTATATCAGGGATTTCCCAGAAGGTAAGCACAGAAGTTCTTCTTTGGGCAACATGGAAAACAGCAAGCTGACATGTGGGTCTTGACAGCCTCAGACCTGTATACCTGAAGGAGCATCTCCACCCCCATTGTTCAGTCTGGACACTGAGATCCAGCGCCGAGGGCCTTCTGGCAGTTCCCTCGAGAGAAGCGAGGTTACAGGGAACCAGGCAGAAGGCCTTCTTGGTAGTGGCGCCTGCCCTGTGGAACACCCTCCCAGCAGATGTCAAGGAAATAAACAACTATCTGACTTTAGAAGACATTTGAAGGCCGCCCTGTTTAGGAAGTTTTTAATGTTTAATGCTGTATTGTGTTTTTAATATTCGGTTGGGAGCCACCCAGAGTGGCTGGGAAACCCAGCCAGATGGGCGGGGTATAAATAATGATATATTATTATTATTATTATTATTATTATTATTATTATTATTATTATGGACAGTGGTTTCTGAGAGATTATTCTACTTATGCCGAGCTTCAGTTAGGTTAGAAATAAGAATTAGCTTTCAGAAGAGCTGTCTTCAAAGAGCATTTGAAAATGACAACAGGTTCAAAATCATTATTATATATTTATTTATACACCGTGCCTTTTCCCCTGATGGGATTTAAGGTGTCTTACTGATTAAGGAAAAAGAAATTCAGCGTTGCAGGCTTTATATCAACTTCACTGGCTGCCAGTTTGTTCTGGGCTCAATTTAAAGTGCCACTTGTCACCTTTAAGGTTTTAAATGGTTTCACGTTGAAAAACTTAACAACCTCTTCCTTGTCCTCTGCCCAGGTATGTAAGATTTCTGGAAATGTTTGAAGTTGTAGGAAGAGAAAATTTCCCCCTTAATTTGCTTCCTCAAAAATACCCCACCAGCACCCCAGAAATAACTTAACATTTTGAGAGAAACTAAAATATGTACGGTACTTACTGTTTAAAAAAAGAAATCAATCCAACAGATTGTTTTACTACCTTAACTACATAACACGCATCATTTATAGCTTAGTTAAAATAGAGAATTTTACTGTTTGGTATATTTATAAAACTTAAAACTACTAACATCTTGTTTCATACGAAGAAGAAGAAGAAGAAGAAGAAGAAGAAGAAGAAGAAGAAGAAGAAGAAGAAGAAGAGTAGTAGTTTGGATTTGATATCCCGCTTTATCACTACCCGAAGGAGTCTCAAAGCGGCTAACATTCTCCTTTTACCTTTCTCCCCCACAACAAACACTCTGTGAGGTGAGTGAGGCTGAGAGACTTCAGAGAAGTGTGACTAGCCCAAGGTCACCTAGCAGCTGCATGTGGAGGAGCGGGGAAGCGAACCTGGTTCACCAGATTACGAGTCCACCACTCTTAACCACTACACCACACTGGCTCTCATGAATATCATGAATAGAGGCTCTTCTCAGCTTATGCTGGGGTTAGGTTCTGGGGATAGCACATAAAGCCAAAATTGTGTATAGTCAAAACACATCAGGTTCAAATGTGGGTGGGATTGCCAAAGTATTTTTTCCTGGACATTCACCCCCTTTCTCCCTTCTTCTATTTTTATTAATTGCCAAGTGTGTAAAGCTGAATGTGTGTAAGTTAAATGTACATAAGTTGCATGCTACCTATATATCCAACTGTAGGCCACTTCCTTCTGTAAGCCTTGGTTAGAGCTTGGTTTTCCTCGAAGTTTTGGTACTTATAGCAGATCTCTTGCAGTTTCTGCCCCCTTTCCCACCTCCTCCTAACAATAAACTGCTTTATTGTTTTCAGATTTCTACTTCACTATAAAAGCACATTGGAGCTGGTCACTGTCCGTCAGTCGGACAAAGTTGTTGCGAAGAGGAGATAGAGGAAAAGCTATTAATATCACCTTAAGCACCTTGGAGAAGGCTGGAGAAGTGTACAGCAGGGGCATGCAGACAATTATTTTATTTTTTATAATTCCTTACGCAAGGAAATATATACCAGTACCAAACACTTCCCTTAGAAATGGGAGTATCCCTTCCTCTTATAATGGAAATTTCTCTTCAAAGTATCTCTTCAGGAATGAGGTGTGTTTTTCCAAGCAAGATTAAAAAGAAACCTATTATTTTCATAGAGAGAGAGAGAGCAAATGTAACGAAGCAGTTTGTCACATTTGCCTTGCTTACCTATTTAATCAGGAAAGTTCCATACTTGTTGCACAGATTTTCTGCTATGCTATAAAGGTTCTTTGCCTGCTTTGATCCATGCACATAATGGCACAGTTCCCGTCGCACCAATTTGCTTTTAAAACCCCATCTTGTATATTATCAGAAAGTTGCTTCGTGTTACTATGGCAACAGAGACAGGCTGGTGGTCTGTGGGGGTAGGTCATTAGAATCACCTTAGGCTGCTTATCTGTCAGGTTCAACCAGTTTCACTCAGTCTAAGCGACTAAAGCGACACAAACTCTCCCTCCTGTCCTCTCTTTCCCCCTTGGTAGCATCAGTGTCAGTTTATTTCATTTCTTTTTGTTTGACCTCTTTTCCCCATCTTATTGTGATACACTCTACCAACTTTTTTCATTTTATACTTATATGGTTTTGTGTGTCATCTACCATACTAGTTTTCTTCTTTCTTACCCTTTCCTAATAGTAGACTGGGGGCGGGCGGGGGGGTGTCATTGCAGCAGTATGACAATGAAATTACATCACCTGTAGACAAGGTAGGAGTTTCCTAAATATTCAGAAGACTCCCTGAATATGCAGTAAAATAGTACTTAGCTTATAAAAAAAAATAAAAAGTCCAGATAAACAAGGCCGCCCTGCTGGAGTATGACTTTAGAAAACAATCTGGAACCCTAACATTATGAAAATGAGAGAGAGAGGAGGAAATTGACTGAATCAACTGGGAGGCAGTTGTTCATTTACAGACAGGAGTTAAAACCATACCCCCCCAACATTTCTCCGATGAAAATAGGGACATCCTGTTCCACTGTGGTGGTGATGGTGACGACAACGATGATGACAACAACGATGATTTTATTTATACCCGCCCTTCTGACTGGTTGCCTCAGCCCATCTGTGCAGCTTCACACACACACACACACACACAGAGAGAGAGAGAGAGAGAGAGAGGGGGGGGGAGAGAGAGTGGTACCTCAGGTTAAGAACTTAATTCGTTCTGGAGGTCCGTTCTTAACCTGAAACTGTTCTTAACCTGAAGCACCACTTTAGCTAATGGGGCCTCCTGCTGCTGCCGTGCCGCCACTGTGCGATTTCTGTTCTTATCCTGAAGCAAAGTTCTTAACCTGAGGTACTATTTCTGGGTTAGCGGAGTCTGTAACCTGAAGCATCTGTAACCTGAGGTACCACTGTGTGTGTGTGTGTGTGTGTGTGTGTGTGTGTGTGTGTGAACATAACAAAACATTAAACATTAAAAAGCTTCCCAACAGAAGGCTGCTTTCAGATAGCTCAGGGGTTGCATAACTCCATACCCTCCAAAATTTCTCCAACAAAAATAGGGACATCCTAAGGAAAAGCAGGGCATTCCAGGATCAAATCAGAAACCAGGATGGCTTCTGTAAATCCGAGACTGTCCCTGGAAAATAGGGACTCTGAAAAACAGTTGTTCCTTGTTCCAAACTGCTGTAGATTTGTTTTGGTTAGCACACCACACTAAGATCTTCTCTTCTGCACCACTCTTTCCAGGCTGTTAATGGCAAGTCGGGCTTTTCTGTGGATTGCTGTTTGCTCAGATTCAGTTTCAAAGGGCTGTGGTGCAAAAAGGAAAAAAAGAGCACTTGGACACAGAGCTTTAAAGTGTGGACGGTGTCCTGGAAGCACAGAGGAAAGGGGAGTGTGGATAAGCCTTAAGCTAAACCATGGCTCAGCCTGAGGACACAAGTGGGAGGCATGTCCATGTTCAGAGAATGTTAGAACAAAATAGCAGGAATTTAAAAAGGGGGAAATATATGAATATAAGTCCAAAACGGGAAAGAAGAAAAACCCACGAGGGACAAAGCTGTTTCCAGCAAGGCCTATATTAGAGAAAAGGTAGATGCAGAAATTTTGAAAATTCATAGAATAAACTCCATACAAAAAACCAATTGCATAACCAAGGAAAATAGTGTACTTGCACACCCCACTAGAAGCTAGCAGTATATAAAGTAGTAAGAAGGGGGAGAAAATATGTTTGGTTTCAGTTTAGTTGCAAGGCACAAAAATGAATCCAATGAAGATGGGGGGGGGACTGTGTGCTCAAAAGATGGATTTTTAATAATAATAATAATAATAATAATAATAATAATAATAATAATATATTTATACCCCGCTCTCCCCGGCCAGAGCTGGGCTCAGGGCGGCTAACACCAGTAAAATTACAATAAAAACATAATAGGGGGTTGGGATTTAAAATACAGGTTAAAATGCAATTTAAAATGCAGCCTCATTTTAAAAGTAGCCCATGGATCAAAACAATAAGGGGAGGGAAAACATAAGGGTCAGATTGAGTCCAAACCAAAGGCCAGGTGGAACAGCTCTGTCTTGCAGGCCCTGCGGAAAGATGTCAAGTCCTGCAGGGCCCTAGTCTCTTGTGACAGAGCGTTCCACCAAGTCGGGGCCGGTACTGAAAAGGCCCTGGCCCTAGTTGAGACCAATCCTAGTTGGGACCTCCAAAGTTTTGTCATTTGTGGACCTTAAGGTCCTCTGCGGGGCATACCAGGAGAGGCGGTCCCGTAGGTACGTGGGTCCTAGAAATGTTAATATTATTTGAAAAATAGATGCAAGGATTAAACTATCAGTAGCTATGCAGATTTATACAGTATAATAAAGGGAAGTAAAAGGAAGTGTTGCATAAATACGCCATTTAGAAAGAGGTGGAAGACATGTATTAGGGGTCAATCAAAGCATAAGCAAAATGAAGTAGGAACAGGGATGGGATGAAGTTGGGGGAATGACTCCCAATTTCACACACAGTTAAGAAACTAGGAAGGTCACTTGAAACAAGTTAATTTTAGATGTGACTAGAGTTGGACTAATTCCAGTTGTCCAAATATTTGCATTATATTCATCCCGTGTGTTACAAATTAATTTAATGAAGCTGCACTTCCACAATAAGAGTGAAATTCCACACCTCATCACTGGTCACAGCTTCTTTCTATTTTCTGGGTCAGTTATACTCAGAGTTGACCCATTAAAATCCATCAACCTGCCCACTGATTCCAGTGGGTCTTCTATTTCGCATATTTCAGGCATAACATTGAAAAGGACACTCTTCCTTTCCTTTCTTCCATATATCTAGGCTATCTCATTTGAAATCTTGCCACACACATCCCAGATCTGATGGTTTTTCTTCTTTCATCACAAAGATGTTCACATTGTCCACATTTTATTGTCCCTGTCACCACTCTTGATTCTACCGTGCCTGTTTAGCCTAGAGTTCTCTTACGTCTGTCAAATCACACGTATACTGCAATCTTACACCTACATATGCAATTTTTATTATAAGCAAGCTTGTCAGGGCTTGTCCTAAAAGTCGGGGTAGATTGATTTCAATTTTTTAAAGGAACTTCAGGACATCTGATCGCTTTGGGATATCTCATCTGTCTTGGCCATGAGTATTCTTAGAACAGAAAAGAGCTATTACCAAAAAAGGTGTCCAGTTAGTAAGTCATTCCAATCTGTGAACAAGAAATGCTATCTATTTCGAACCTCCAGAGCTCAGCAGAAATAACATAGCTTTTGCTTGTTTCCAAGCCCAATTCAAAATGCTGGGTTTTTGTTTTTTTAACTGCATGGTCCTAAATGGTTTAAGGCTAGGATATTGAAAGGTCCATCTACCTCCATATAAACTAATTTGCACTCTCAAGTCTTCAGCAGAGGCTCTGTGTGCTACCAACAAGTGAGGTGCAGCGGGGGTGGGTGATGAGGTTTTGCCTTAGTGGTGGTGCCCAGGAGTCTTGCATAGCTCTTTCTTTGCTAGCCTTAAGATTGATTGAAATTGAAATTGAAATACTTTTTATTGTCACTTGTACAACTTGTGTACAGTGAGATTACACAAGCACCCCTCACTCAGCTCTCTTAGTCTTAATTCCCCTCGTTTACTGACGCACACCCGCCAAATCCAAAAGTCAGTTGGATCTTTTCATTCAGCAGCCTAACAGCCCATGGATAGAAGCTGTTCTTTACCCTGTTGGTGCGACTAATCATGCTTCTATATCTTCTGCGCGAGGGCAGGAGATCAAGAAAGTGCCGGCCAGGTTGTGAATCATCCCTGAGAATTTTCCTCACTCTCCTGAGGCAACGTTCTTCTGCGATGTCATCCAGAGGATTCACGGGACAGGCCATAACATCTTGTGCTGTATTCACCACCCTCTGTAGGCACTTCCTATCAGTTGATGTCAAACCAGCGTTAAGATGTCAGGTTAAAACTGTTTGGGTGTATCTATATCCTAAGCAATAATGGCCTGGTTTGCACAAGACTGTGACTTAATTAGACTGTTCAATCCATGGGCTTCTGAAGAGGAGCACGTTATTGCTTTGCTCCTTTGGGCCCTGTTACTGCTGTGCCACACAGAGCTATGTGAAGGCTTGGCTTAGTGTCCCATATGAACCAGGACTTGTGGTCAAGCTCTTTCCACATTAACCACAAGATGTAGTCAATTCAAGGTTTGTCTGTTTTTCTCCTGCTGCCTTTTCTCCATTGTCGGTTTTGGCAACTAATTGCATTAGCTATGATTGTTGGTACTATGTAGAGGTCAGAAAGTCAGGATAAGTACATTTAAATGAAGTAAAAATAAAGCTTCCTCTACAGTCCACCTTTGGGGGGGAGGCAGTGTGCCATTTCCATCAATTTCTTTATTATACAACAATAAGGCTTATGAAGTATTGCATACAATAAATCTTTTTGGCGTTTGTAAGGATCCAAATTACTCGCTTTTCACACTCCCATTACTTCTGCATGTGATGTGAAGAAATTCTTATATCATATAGGTGCATACCAATCTGAGAGACATTTTTGTCTAAAATGGAATTTTAAGAAGTCTATTAAATGAATAAATAAGGACCAGACTTGCAGCTGTCCTATGCCATTCATCCATCTCTACCTTCACTTGCGTTCTCAGTTTCCATAATGGACGTGAGGTTACTCCAGATATGGATCACAGGCCTAAAGCCACAGCACAAAGAAAGTGTCACTGTTTAAAATTTTCCTCAAAGATGCACTTCTCTGATATAGCTTAGATAAAAAGAAGCTAGTGGTCTATATATCGATTCAGCAAATTAGCTCTCTTACTGAACTGCACATCTGTCTGAGTTGGGGTTGCAAAGATGCTTGAAAATGAAGCTGATTATCTGTTTGAAATTTGCTCTTGAAAGACATCCAGGCTTAAAGTAGGTAGAGTAATATGCATTATGGATCCACTGGCCACGGATGAAATAGAATACAAGCTTTGGGACTTTACAAAGCTCTTTTACTGGTAGGAATAAAAAGCAGAGTGCAGTGAAAAAAAATAATTAAAACGTTAAAAGCTTCTTCACACTCTGCTTTTCCCAACTCTGGGTAATGTTATCTACACTGACTACTGATGTATTGCACATTAGCCATAAGCAGGTAGCCTATTGTTTTGAAATATAGAGAAAAACTATTTTATTATTATTATTTTGCTGCTGCTGCTGCTGCCTTCATCCCCCAGGATCCCAGGACAGTTTACAAATATTCCCTTCTCCTTCCCAACCCCTTGTGTTTTATCTGTTAGATAGAAAGCCTGAAGGCAGGGGCTGTCTTATCATTGACATTTATAAGTTGCCCTAGGTTGCTTTTTTTGGCTGAAGAGTGGATTTAAAATGCTTTAAATAAAATAAATGAGGGGAGGAATTCCGTGCCCACACACATTGTGGTTGGCACAACACAATCCTTCAACATTTTTAAAGGAACACCTTGCCAAGACTAAAAGCTAGCAGTTTCTTCCTATTGATCAGCTGTGGAGCATCGAGGAGGCACAAAATGCATCTTCCACATTGCCATACATAACTCATGGTTCAATATTACTGAACTCTTGGAAATGGGCTGGTGGCAAAAGGGGACTCCAGTGTCCCTCAAGGCTGCCAAAAGCGGGGATACAACAACTTTAGACAGCATTCTAATAGATTTTCTGCAACGATAATAGTAGTAATATTTCACACCAATATAGAACTATAATGTCAAGAAGCATTTTGCTTGTATTGTCAGTAATTCTTACAACCCTGCAACATACTACAGTCGTACCTCGGTTTTGGAACAGCTTAGTTCCCAAACGTTTTCGTTCCCAAATGCCCCAGACTCAGAAGTGACTGTTCCAGTCTGTGAACTATTTTTGGAAGCCGAATGTCCAAGGCGGCTTCCGATTGGTTGCAGGAGCTTCCTGCAGCCAATCAGAAGCCGCGCTTTGGTTTCCGAATGTTTTGGAAGTCGAACGGACTTCTGGAATGGATTCCGTTCAACTTCCAAGGTACAACTGTATTTTTTCATATTTTTATTTATTTAATTTCTATATTGCCCTTCATCCAAGGATCACAGGGCGGTTTACAATACATACCATAGTAACAAAGAATACCCCACCCGCCGCCCCCAGTTTAAAAGACCATAAGTTGCTTAAATAGCAAAAGGCCTGAGAGAAAAGGAATGTTTTTTGCCTGGCGCCTGAAGATATGTAATGAACGTGCCAGGCACGCCTCCCTGGGGAGAGCATTCCACAGGTGGGTATTGTTGGCATCCGTCTGACTCGAGACAATGGAAGAGACAAAAGTGGGTGAAGCATGTGACTCTTACCTTTGTAAAATAGGCTTCATTGAAGCCCTGCAAAAATATGAGGTTTCTATGCATGCACATACACTCACTTCTAGCCAGACAAGCAAGAGGCATTCACAGTTCAAGGACACATACCAGCAGACCAAGATGCTAAAGGACATGGAGAAATGCCCAGGAAGGGCAAAAAATGCCTCCTTAGCTTGCCAACAACAGAAGCTAACAGTCTGATGTCTAAGAGAGCTTTGTGTTTGCATGGACCTGCTTCTCTGCCATTGCCATTCTGCAAAGCGCTTCATTCTGGATAATAAAGAAGGAACATACCGCAGCTATGTTCATGTGAACTCTGTAGGATTTAAGTGTTTGGAATTAAGCACTGTATTGTAACTGAGCAGCTCACATTCACTACCAGACTCTGCAGAAGCGGCTTTTTCTTCCCAGGGAGAGTTCTGGTCTTTTCACAGCAGACCAGTGAAGACTCAATGAAGTGAAACCATGTATGTAATAGCAACAGGTATCTTGAGACATAGCAAGTTGTGCTGATGGCCACTGCTGTGTCAAACATTGCTTCTCCTGGTACTGGACAACAGCTGCTTTGCAAGGAAGAAAAGCATGCAGTACCTTCACCTGCAGAAGATGAATCTCACTCACCAATCCGCATGCAGACCGTAACAGAAATAGGTTTTGAAAAAGAGTTAACTGAAGGATTACTGTATTTTAATATATTGTTGGATGCTGCCCAGAGTGGCTGGGAGACATACTCAGGATTCGGCCATCAGGGACAGTGTCCAGGCAGAAATTGCTGGACAATAAGCAATAAACAATTTATGGTCTTTTAAACTAGGGGTGGAGGGGTGGGGTATTCTTTAATAATAATAATAATAATAAATTTTATTTATATCCCGCCCTCCCCAGCCGAAGCTGGGCTCAGGGCGGCTAACAACAATCAAATAACCAAATAGTTGAATAATCACACATTCTAAAATATTTCATTATAAAAATTAATTAAAATCAAATTGATGGCAACCAAAATACTGTGCAGGTTGCCAGAGGAGGGAGTCAGGCTGCGCCCTGACCAAAGGCCTGGTGGAACAACTCTGTCTTGCAGGCCCTGCGGAAAGATGTCAGGTCCCGCAGGGCCCTAGTCTCTTGTGACAGAGCATTCCACCAGATTGGAGCCGCAGCCGAGAAGGCCCTGGCTCTAGTTGAGGCCAGCCTAACCTCTCTGAGGCCTGGGACCTTGAGGATGTTTTATTTACAGACCGTAGGTCTCTCTGTGGGGCATACCAGGAGAGGCGGTCCCGTAGGTACGAGGGTCCTAGGCCGTATAGGGCTTTAAAGGTTAAAACCAGCACCTTAAACCTGATCCTATACTCCACCGGGAGCCAGTGCAGGTGGTATAGCACCGGGTGAATGTGATCTCGCAGCGAAGACCCCGTAAGGAGTCTCGCTGTGGCATTCTGCACCCGCTGGAGTTTCTGGGTCAGTCTCAAGGGCAGCCCCACGTAGAGCGAGTTACAATAATCCAGTCTGGAGGTGACCGTCGCATGGATCACAGTGGCTAGGTCAGGGCGAGAGAGATAAGGGGCCAACTGCTTAGCTTGGCGGAGATGGAAAAATGCCGCCTTTGTTATAGCTGTAATCTGCGCCTCCATAGAGAGGGAGGTATCGAAGATTACACCCAGACTCTTAACGGACGGTGCTGGCACCAATTGCACCCCCGCAAGAGATGGGAGTTGCCCCCTCGATCCCATATCGTCCCGCCCCAGCCAGAGGACCTCTGTCTTCGCAGGATTTAACTTCAACCGGCTCCCACGTAACCATCCAGCCACAGCTTCCAGACATCTGGTCAGTGTGTCTGGGGCCGAGTCAGGATGGCCATCCATCAACAGATAGAGTTGGGTGTCATCAGCATACTGATGGCAACCCAGCCCAAAACTCCGGACAAGCTGGGTGAGGGGGCGCATAAAGATGTTAAAAAGCATCGGGGAGAGAATCGCACCCTGAGGCACTCCACACACCAAGGAGTGGCGCGATGACAATTCCCCCCCAAGCGCCACCCTCTGTCCCCGACCAGAGAGAAACGAGCGCAGCCATTGAAGGACTGTGCCCTGGATCCCCACGTCGGCAAGGCGGTGGTCCAGGAGTTCATGATCGACCATGTCAAAGGCTGCTGACAGATCTAGAAGAATCAGCAGCCCCGACCCACCTCGATCCAGCTGCCTGCGGAGATCATCTGTTAGGGCGACCAGAGCCGTCTCGGTCCCATGACCAGCGCGGAAGCCGGACTGGAATGGATCCAGAGCAGATGTTTCATCCAGAAACCTACCAAGCTGTTCAGCAACCGCTCTCTCAATCACCTTACCCAGGAATGGAAGATTCGAGACCGGGCGGTAATTGGATAGATCTAAGGGATCTAATGATGTTTTCTTTAAGAGCGGACGCACCACCGCCTCCTTCAGTTCCCCTGGGAATGTCCCGGTGCCAAGGGACAGATTGATGATATCCCCCAGGGGGGCCCGCACCTCGTCTGGACACGCTCTAATCAGCCAGGACGGGCACAGGTCGAGAGGACAGGTGGTGGGCTTTCCAGCTCGGAGGAGTCTGTCCACATCGGCTGGGGATATCCGGTCAAAGTGGTCCAATACTGGACCCAAGGACAGTCGAGGGGCCTCCAGTTCCTTTATTGTATCGAAATTGGCGGGGAGGTCATGGCGGAGCAACAGGACCTTCTCCGCAAAAAAGCTCGCAAATGCCTCACAGCTGTGTGTCCAATTGTTATTTAAATTTGGCTGTCCTTCGAGGGACGTTAAAGATCGAATTATACTAAATAATTGCGCCGGGCGAGAGCTAGCGGATGCAATGGAGGCCGAGAAGTAGGACTTCTTAGCGGCCTTCACTGCCATCTCATAGGTTTTCATAAAAACTCTATAGGATGTTCTTGAAGCTCCGTCACGGGCACCCCGCCATACTCGCTCTAGCCGTCTGAGGTCCCGCTTCATTTTCCGGAGCTCCTCGGTAAACCAGGGAGCCCGGTTTCTGCGGGGTCGCAGAGGGCGCTTAGGTGCGATCTCATTGATGGCTGCCAGGAGCTGGGTATTCCAGCCCTCAACAAGCTCAGTCAATGAGTCGCCAGGGGGAGCAAGGTCCCGCAAGGCTTGACGGAATCTATCAGGGTCCATCAGCCTCCGTGGGCGAGCCCAAATCGGCTCGCCACCCAAGCAGGGTGGGGGTGGAACGTCAATCCTGGCTTTCAGAGCGTAGTGATCAGACCATGGCACCTTCATCGAAGGAAACATGATCACATCTATACCGACGCCAAAGATCAAATCCAGCGTGTGGCCTGCTTGATGTGTGGGGCCCGAAACAAACTGGGAGAGCCCTAGTGTCGCCATGGAAGACACCAGGTCCAGAGCCTGTGAGGAGGGAGTGGCATCAGCATGGATGTTGAAGTCCCCCAATACCAATAGGTTAGGGAACTCCAAGGCCCAGCCGGCCACCGCCTCCAGCAGGCCTGACAGGGTGGCTGCTGGTGCGCTAGGTGGCCGGTACACCAGCCAGACAGCCAAGCTCACCTTGGAGCCCCACACTAGGCCAACACATTCAATGCCAGGGATCGATGGCGATGGTAGAGCCCTGAAAGAACAATCTTCCCGGATTAATAATGCCACCCCTCCCCCCCGGCCCACAGTCCGCGACTGGTGGAGGACGGAGAAACCCGGGGGCGCCATCTCTCGTAAGGTAACAGTATCCCCTTCGCGCACCCAGGTCTCCGTCACACAAGCCAGGTCGGCCCCCTGAGAGATGAAGAAATCTCGCAGGGTGGCGGTTTTGTTGCCTATAGACCTGGCATTGCACAACACCAGTGACGGAGGTGAGTAATCCTTGCTCACCCTACCCTCATCTCTCGGGATGGGGCGCAGATTGGAAGGGGTACGAGCATATCCGTATCTCGATCCCCTTCGCCTATAACATCTGCCCCCACCGCCATACCTCCCTCGCCCCTCCACAGTAGGAATCCCAAGCCTCATATTCGCCTCCATGATGTTCCAGCTAAGTATTGGTAATGTCAGGGCCTTGTGCTGTCCCGGTAATTGTCACTTTGAGTTGTTTAATGGGTTCTTGGAGGTAGAACGAGGACCCATAAGGAAATCGGTAATTTTAGTTTGTGCGGATAGGGTCTTCTTCTGTGTTGATTGAATCCATGATTTGGTAACATTAACAGGCAGGAAGGGTTTTGCCGGGGAGGAAGAATTAGGCAAAGTTGGTGAAGTCGGATGCTGTTCGTTGAGGTGAGTAGTAGCAAGTCTTTGATGGGCTATACTAGTAGATCCGTCAGAGTTGTCAGTCTTAACCAGGGTAGCGCTAAGAGGTGTTCCAGTCATCACTTGTAGTTGCTGCGCCGATGGGGAAGAATTATCACGCAGATGTATAGAAGGACGAGAACGTGGGGATGGTGCCTGCGTAGTCTTTGTTACTGTGGTATGTATTGTAAACCACCCTGTGATACTTGGATGAAGCCAGCAATTTCTGCCTGGACACTGTCCCTGATGGCCGAATCCCGGGTATGGCAATCCTAATACATTGTAACAACAACAACAATTTATTATTTATACCCCGCCCATCTGGCTGGGTTTTCCCAGCCACTCTGGGCGGCTTCCAACAAAATATTAAAATATAGTAATCCTCCGGGAAAATCTGGACATATGGCAACCCCTTATTGGAAGTAGCGATTTTGATGATTTCTGGGGGGAAACTTTTGTGTCCAGATTTTCACTTTCTGAAATATGGCAATCCTACAATGTATATTATCAGCAATAGCTACTTGAGACAGAAAAAGACCTCTATGAACAAGGTGAGATGAAGCTGCTACACACCCTAATTTAGCCCAGGAAAGATCTGCCTGCTCTTAGGATCTGACAAAGAGCAGCATCTTCAAAAACACTAATTCCAATCTGGGAGTGTTAGCGGTATGTTGTTCCTGTGAAACGGCACCAAAGGCTTTCCCTTGTTAGTTTCTTCCATCTTTTGCAGGAAGTGAAATGAACATATAAATATTCAAGGGGCACTTAACAGTTTAGATAAATAAATTTGAGCTATGTCAGTATTTTCAATAATATATTACATACGGAAATGGAGCAAGACAAAATAAAATAAATGCGCATGAGTTCAGGAAAGCTAAGTAATTGAACATTTGTGTGCGCAGAAGCAAGTCCCACTGAGTTCAGTGGGGCTCAGTACCAATTAAATGCTCATAGGACTGCAGCCTGCATGATGATGATATACCAAAACTAAGTGTATTCCCACTCCTTAATTACACTACACAAATGTTTATTTTTCTGAGCATTTCTCTAAAAACGATGAATTTATGTTTCTGCATGATAATGCTGGTGGCCTATATGCTATTTCTAGACCGAGATAATAAAAATTAAAATTGTTTACTATGTGAATGGTTTCATTTTTTAACTTTTAACTTTCATTTTACTTTGCCTGTACTGTATTTTTTTTAAGCTAGCATAACCTAAAATATACTTAAGTCTAGCCCTGAGTAATCACTGTCCAAATAAATTACACATTACCATATTAAGACTATGAAATGTATCACATTTAACTTAAAAGTTCAGGATATTTCCTAAACTAAAACATCTTCAGAAAATTAACTACGGATTCAATTAAGTAGAGGTTTCAGCAACAGAATCAGATTATGTGCTTTACTACTTCTCTTTCTAATTATAGTTTCTTATTGCGCCCATACTTTGATTACTAGACATGTCAAGTTATGAAATTTCTTCAAACAATATAAATCTAGCACACAGCCTTAATATATTGTATCTTTTTTCATATCTCTCTGAAGTACTGTAGCAGGACTGCAGTATGTCAGAACCTTGAGCCTTTCCAGTCTCATTTCAAGCTACTGTACTACTGAAGTTTATTCAGCTATTTTTTGCTGACACTTTCCTCTCCATTTGGGAAGTATCTGAATGTAGTCACAGGCTGAAAGATTGCCAAAAATGCAGTGTGTCCAACTGCGCCTGAAAGAGCCTTGTGGATGTGAAATGGGTGAGATGGAAGAAGAAGAAGAAGGAGGAGGAGGAGGAGGAGGAGGAGGATGAGGATAATTTTTTATTTACACCCTGCCCTTCCTGGTTCAGAAAACTGGGCTCAGGGTGGCTAACAACAAATTTAAAACACTTAATTGTAGAAGCAGCATAAAATACAGTTTAAAAACATGAATAACAATAAAATTCAAAGTTCATAAATCAATTTGGGGAAAATCCATCTAATAAGCATTAGATAGTCACCAGGGCTAGCTGGTCCTACTTGGACCAGCGAGGAGACCAGGGGAGATATAGCTGTGGAGTCTCAGAGCAGATAATCTTCATTAAAGGGGAGGGGGAGGGAAGAGAAGGGAAATAAAAGATCACACTGAATTCAAATTAAAGACCAGGCGGAATAGCTTTGTCGTACAGGCCCAACGGAAGGAGGTTAAATCCTGCAGGGCCCTAGTCTCATGGGACAGAGCATTCCACCAGGTTGGAGCCATCACTGAGAAGGCCCTGGCCCTGGTGGAGGATAGTCTGACTTCCTTAGGGCCCGGGACCTCTAAACTATGGTTATTCATGGACCTTAAGGTCCTCTGCGGGGCATACCAGGGGAGGCGGTCCTGTAGATACGAGGGCTCTAAGCCTGTCAGAGGGCAGTCTTCTGCTTCAAGCTCTGTCTGGTCCAAGTCTGTTTCACAGAACCACCAAAAGGGAGCACAGGGGCCTTGAAATGGCCCATCAACATCTAGAACCCTGGAGTGCAGACAGAGCAGTCACACAGGCCCTCTGGTCCCAGTTCTTCCACAGTGAAGAGATACATGGCATTTCTATTTAAATTTTCTTCATCAGGGCAATATGCATAGGGCAGCATAGGGCACAAGGAGTGGGACATGAAGACAGGACATGTTGTCCCAATAGTGCAGCAAGGTCTTTTAGTGTGCTTGTCCCAGCAGGGGTGGAGGGAGATATTACAGTCTGCTTCAGTAGCAAGATGTCTTGCACTATGTCCCATGTATATTATATCTTACTGAATTCAGTGCTCCCAAGTACAGGACTGGCATATAGGATGAGACCTGCTGCATACTATGATAATGTAAAAGCTTATTGTTGGCACCTGTCTGTCTCAGCAGACAATGGAGGAGTGCTGTTGGATGGTTGCAGCACCTGCTGTGGCTGTAGAGACCGATGTGGGGAAGACATGTTTTGTTGCAGCTGGGGCAGGTGAAGGCATCTGGTTGTGCTTCTGCAGATGCACTAGGGCGTTTCTTCTCTCTGTGCTCCTCCCAGTGACCACTCCTCCTCTGATCACTGCTATGGAGACACAACTTGACCACCTGTCTCCAGGCACTGCAGTCATCTGCAAGGGATTCCCACACGGCAGGGTTGATGTTGCCAGCCTTCGTGTCACATCTGCAGACACCTTTGTAACACAGAGTTGTTCTGCCAATTGGCCCGGTGCCGGTATTAAATTGTGACATATTGCTAAACATATCAGGGAGTGATAACCGACTTCACACAATTTCCAAGTCCGTGGTGCATAAGCTATGCACCAAAGGGGAACTGCGACATGGAAAGGGAGGATACAGTGGTACGTTGGGTTACAGACACTTCAGGTTACATACGCTTCAGGTTACAGACTCCGCTAACCCAGAAATAGTACCTCGGGTTAAGAACTTTGCTTCAGGATGAGAACAGAAATCGCGTGGCGGCGGTGCGGCAGCAGTGGGAGGCCCCATTAGATAAGTGGTACCTCAGGTTAAGAACAGTTTCAGGTTAATAATGGACCTCCGGAATGAATTAAGTTCTTAACCTGAGGTACCACTGTACTGACAGCAAATGGTGTCATTCTTGCTGCAGTGGAATTTCAGGCATATTTATAAGGGTCAAAATACACTGGTGCCAGGTCAGCCCACGACACAAGGCTCCTGCTTTGGGGGCGCAGTACCTATTGCAGCCTCTCGCCCTGCTCCCTGCTCCCCCTTAGCAGCAGCATCTGAGACTTAACCGAGTACTGGATTGTCTCATTTTAAGAGCATCAATAATTAAAGCTCCCCTAAGTGATAGCTGTCATACAGGCTAAGCATGGAAAGCTTTTTTTTTTTTTAAGACTTAACAGTGCCCAAATGTCACAATTAGCTTATTTTGAAGTTGAAGTATATTTAATAATAAATGGAAACCCTCTGGTGGCATTAGCACCACATGTATAAATAAGATATGAGCAAACCAGCATGGATGAAATACAAAGCAGCTTAGTTATAGGCTAGGTTTATGGGACTTTGCTTCTTGCAAATGCCTCTTTGGACTCTTACTGACATTTTTAGGAGACTTGTTGTTTATTTCTGTTTTGCCAACACTGTGCTTTAGTTTGCCTGCTAAACCCAGAAGGACACCACTGTCTAGCCATTTATTCATTAATGATATGTAAGCATACCTTTATGTATCAGTTTTGTCCAGGCACTTTCAAATGTCACCATCCTTAATAGCTGATATGACAAAACAAGGAAGAGCGACCGGAGATTCTCATGCAATGTTAAGCAAACTTCTGATGAAACTGCAGAGCCTAAGGGGTTTGGCTAATGCATGCCAGACCCAAAAAATACAGGAGGCCTTTCTATTTTTCCCTGTTCAACATATAAAATCATCTAGCAACACTACATAATAATTATGCATGATCAAACAGTGGCACTTTTCAGAGGTTTGGAATTAGTGGCTTCCCTTGAGCGATGCAAAAAGTCACTTTGAAGGTTAATCCACTGGTCACGTCACACTCAAAAACAAAAAGGTCAAAATGCTACCTTTAGAATTTTGCAAAAAAATGTTCAATTTCCTCCCCCGCTACTTCGTTTGGTCTACAAAGAGAATCTATCAACCTGTAATAGCAAATATATGCACTGTGTTCTGAAACATGGGAAGAAACACACTGTGAACCATAACACCTCAATCGCATATGGAGCATATACAAAGAAAAATATGCATAGTATATTGGCCACAGGATATAGGTGCAAGGAAAGTACAACGTATTATGGGTAGCGATCAATTAATAGATTTATGAAAACAAAAGCCCTCTAGGGAGTATTGCTGAATCCATGTGATGCCCTTGAATTTTAGAATATATATCTGAAGTGCTGAGCTAAAAGAACAACTATATATAACCAGTAGCTTGTCATACCCATATATATATATTCCATCCCAACAGATCAAGGCAGGTAATACAATATAAAAACAAACAAAAGAATCAGCACTTAAGGTGCAACATGAAACGCAGCCATTTAATTTCCAATGGATATGGATATTACACTTTTGTCACCTACTATACTAATTTAAATCCAGCCACCGAAATCCAGACCAGATTTCAAGAAGTGTTCAGGGTGAAAGTACCTTAAATAAGTGCTTCAATAAGTGTCAGGCACTCATGTGTTTGTGTTTTTCCTAAACTGGGCTCCTCTGGTCCCAATAACACAAAATGAGTAGCTGGTTGCTACGTATTAGGCACACATCTAGTTTGGACCAGAGATTCAGGAGTTTGCATTCTCCACAAGGCGGTACTCCAAAGTTGTGGGGCAGGACCAGAAACACACTTGAACATAACTGTTATATCCTGACCTGTCACACTGATGGTATTAGTGGCATCCTTATTAGATCTAAAAAGGAAAGATGGGAACATGCAGTCTTTTGCACCTGGACATTTAGGAACTTTAAAAATCAAAACAAGTCCATATGTTATCTCCAATCAATGCAAAGGAGATTGAGCAGTTACTGAAACACCATTTTTATATGCTGCAAATGATGCAATCATGTGGGGCTTTATCCTTTTTGCAAAGCAAAAACAAACAAACAAACAACTTGTACAGTGGTACCTTGGTTTACGAACTTAATCCGTTCCGGAAGTCCATTCTTAAACCAAAGCATTCTTAAACCAAGGCGTGCTTTCCCATAGCAGTGGGGGACTCTATTTAAAAATGGAACACACTCAACAGAAAACGGGACATGTTCTGCTTCCAAGGCAAAGTTCACAAACCAAAACACCTACTTCCAGGTTTGCAGCATTCTTGATCCAAGTTGTTCATAAACTTAGCTGTACCAATATATGGTGCAATGTTTCAGAGACATTTTGTGCATCAAGGGCAACTTGATCAGAACTGAAGCCTGAATATCGTAACCCAAGTTCTGTACTGAGTGTAATTACCATAATTTTATTGTCAAGACAGATATTATTCTTAAGCAGTTATTCTCCAATGTGAAAACTTGAGTGAGCCCAGGAAAAAAATATTGGTATGAGGGTGTTTGCAAGTAGTGTTGCAGTGTTGAAAAACATAACATAGGCTTTAAAAAAATAATTTAAAAAAGATTGCCTGATTGTTACCAACTGTAGCATTCATTGGCTTTACATTTTCAAGTGTACTTTTGTAACCATAAAGTCTGGAAACAAAGTTCAGATTTCTGGGTAGAAACAGTGTAATAAAAATGCACATTGAGGCTGCAGAAAGAAACAAGAGGGTTTGTGAGAAACAAGAGGGTTTGTCAGTCCTTTCCTTTCCTTATTTCATTAACACAAATTTGTCACGGAAAGAATATGATTTTGAAATTATTTTGCTTGAAAACAGCTGTTAGCTTTTCAAAGGCAAGGCGGTTTTTTCATCTTGCGAAGCAAGCCCATTAGCGGCTAAGCGGATTAGCGCTATTAGCGATTTAGCGGCTTAGCAGCTATTAAAGGCTTAGCGGCTAAGCTGTTAAAAGGCTATTAATGGCTTAGCGGCTTTGAAAAGGGGGGGGGGAAAGCGGGGGGGAAATGGCGAGACTCGCAAGACGTTTTCGTCTTGTGAAGCAAGCCCATAGGGAAATTCGTCTTGCAAAGCGCCTCCGAAATGGAAAACCCTTTCGTCTTGCGGGTTTTTCGTCTTGCGAGGCATTCGTCTTGCAGGGCACCACTGTAACTGTAAGGATGGAATCAATGAACATGATTTGACAGCAATGGTAAGGGCCTACTTCACACATTACATTTTTGGGTGGACAGCTCAGCCATTCTAAATATGGAAAACGCGGACGTAACAAGCATTTGTTGCAAAAATTCAGCCTGAGGAAGATTCTTTGTGACTCAAAAGCTTACATGCCACATTTTTAGCACTCTGAATATATTGTCCCACTTTCATGACCTCTCTGTTTGACAAAGTCCCCAGTCATTCTAAGTTTTGCCACCTTGAACAAGTGAGTTACATTTCAGGTTTGGGTCTGCATCTGTATAAAGTGAGTTCAAGATTATAACACACAATGCATGACTGAAATGAGATTTAGATGATGTCCCAGGAAGAAATCAGTGGGTATACCGTGAAGGCTTATAAATGAACAGCTGTCTTGGATTAAAAGAGGCCTGGTATCTGTGTTTAAACAGTATTTGGACACTTTAAAAGGGTTTCTGCCTCACAAAATAATAGAATTATAGAGTTGGAAGGGGCTCTGAATATCATCTAGTCCAACCAATGAAGGAAACTCAACACATGATTATTTATTCTATACTCTCCTTCCAAAACTCAGTGACACTTCTTACATTCAGGCATTACAATTTCATGAACACAACAAGCAAACAAGTAAAAATCAAAGAAGAAATCCATATGCAGATTTTTTTAAAATGGCGGCAGAACTACAATATAATTAAAATAAAATTTTGAAGAACCCAAAATGTCAGCACTCTTTTAATGTTTCATATCTTTAATGGGGAAAAAGGTCTCAAAAACTGTAGCAGTCTAAACACCAGGAGACAGCTGTTGTTGGAGATAATCTCATACTTCCAGGGGCAAAAATAGTGCTGTAATCAGGGGTGGCTAACCTGTGGCCTTCCTGATGTTGTTAGATTCCCATCAGCCCCTGCCAGCATGCCATTGACCAGAGATTATGGGAGTTACAGTCCAGAACACCTGGAAGGTTCCAGGTTTAGCCATCGCTGCTATAAAAGATCTGCACTTCTCATATAGCCAGGAAAACAACAGGGCTCTTGCCTTATTAAATATAACATTAGCTGGTCATGGTCATATGGGGAAAAGCAGACTCTAATCCAGTACTACGGAACCTGTGGCGCTCCACATGTTGCAAGAATACATCTCCCATTATTCCTGGTCATTGGCCATGCTGACTGGGACACGTTGGGCAAAAGACTCCGGCACAGAAGGGGGTTGGACTAGATGACTCTAAGGGTCCCTTCCAATCCTACAGTTCTATTATTCTATTATCTTTAGGACAGAGGTATGGCTACTTAAGAATCTCTTGGGTAGAGCTTAAGATAACTGGACTGCTGGCCAAAGCTAAAAAACAAACCTCAATTCACTTTTGTGCCTTGTCTCAGTAAGTCACTCACTAGGAGCTCTCCATGGTGCTGTAACAGCCTTGGAACCTATATAATGAGTGAGCATGTGCACAGTGCCTTTCCCAAAATATTATGGCAAGAGAAAGACATGATTTGGAAGCAGAGATTCCAGGACAGAGAGAATGTCTGCACTATGACTTAATGCCCTTCTCCCTCACTCCTGCCATGCTGCAGATAAAACAAGCCACAGTTTGGCATGCCATGTCATCTGAATTCAGGCCTCTTCTATACAAACCATGAACAGTAAACTAAGGTCATATTCAAAGGACATGATAAGCCAGATTTTGCCTTGTTTTGCCCATGGTGCAGGAAAGGAGATCAGCAATTGGCTATAGCTCATGGTTAGTAAAGAGAGAGCTTAACTACAAACTCAGTTTTAGATGACACATTAAGCCAGACCTTGACTGAGCTCAGTGCAGCATGTTAGTAAAAAAGACCCAATAAGTCAATTTGGCATACCATGTCATTTGAACCAGGCCATAGTTTGGCTTAGTTTCAAAAGGGTGTTCTAGCTCCCTAGAAAAGGTGAGTTATGAGAAGAAAGTTGAAGGAAGTATGGTCACACAGAGGTATTCTAGTAGGCAGTTTCTGCTGACACAGAGGGTCCAAAACAATCAAAGATTTGAAGTCCCAGTCCCACAGAGAACCTACTGAATTCAATATGCATCTTGTTATCTTTTTCTCATTAAAGGGGAGAGGGAGTGAAATGATCAATTCTCACTCACACTGCCCCTGGGTATCTTGAAGCACTGAATGTTCTTACATAGAATTACCATCTAAAACACTTTGCCTGACACACCTAGAACTGCACCCAGCCTTTGTTAACTCTATTTCATTGTTCTCTTGCATCCTGGGACTGCTAATAGCACTAACAAATCAGTGAAGAAATATTCCATGAATTGTAGATAAGGCTTTGAATGGCTTTTACAGTCCAATCTTCATTTTCCTAGACTGCACACTTTATAGTTCATGCGAAAGGTTAATGATCATTCTTCCATCTATCACAAAAGATTTACTAGAAACACAAGACCTAACAGCCCTATGATTTCACTCTTTAGCTTTATGTACAGGACACCCCACTTCTACTACATGTAATGATTTAAGCTGCAACCTATTTTCGTTCTGTGTTGTTCTGCATTCATTCAATCATAAGTCAGTTCTGTTTTATTGCCATTGTTTCAAACCCAAAGGGGGAAAAATCACACTTGAATTATACTCATAAGTATTGCCATCCCAAAAAATGTATAGTGTGTGTGTGTGTGTGTGTGTGTGTGTGTGTGTGTGTGTGTGTATATATATATTTGCTTTCGTAGATTTTCACGGGTACAGGAATGCAGGTTTTGGTGTCCTCGGGTGTCTTCCCGTGTAAAAGATGGGGTGTCTAGGCGACGTTTCGACGAGGTCTCACTCGTCATCTTCAGGCTGGTGCTTTCGGCTTCTTGTTACTGGAACAGAGCAGGATCTCAGTGTTTGAGTTCCTATAAATACTGTTGAGGAGGTGTGGCCTCCAATGTTCTAGGCAGAGAGGAAGTTCCCAGGCTAGTGTGCCTTTTCTTCTTTTGTTCCTTAATTGCTTGAGGGATATCTTGAGTGATTTCTTGAGTGATATCCTGAGTACCACTTAGGTGGGTCATTAGGTGTGGATTAGTTGCTAAAGCCTTTGTGTCTTGACCTCTTGAACTTTGTGAAGAGTTTTTCTGAGAAGATGGGTGTACTACATTTAGTTGTGCTCTGGCTTGGCTTCGTGTATAGGGGCGAGCTGTGGTTTTGTGGCCTGTGTCAGCCAGATCTGTGTAGGGATTGCAGGGGGGTGCAGCATCCGGAGGTGCCACCATGGTTTGGCTACTGGATGGTGTCTGTAATTTATCTGTGGAGAGGGTCTGGGTTTGGGTCTGGTGTGGTTGATTGGTGATGGCGTTCTGTGTGCCTCTGGATCTGGTGTCAGTTTTTGTGGGGAGGGCTAATTTCCAGATGTCTGGCAAGCGGGATGTGTCGTCACGCTTGTTCATGTTGTGAGGGTGTTTCTCTATCTCGATGGCTTCCATGATTATTCTCTTGTGGTGATGTTCCATGTTAGAGAGCAATTTGGAATCTGCAAAATTAATTTCGTGTCCTGTTTCTTTCATGTGTTGGAAGAGAGAGGAAGTTTTTTCTTCTTTTTTGACGGCATTCTTGTGTTCTGCGATACGTGCATTTATTCGTCTGTTTGTTTGTCCAATGTACGTGGCTGGGCAGACTTTGCAGGGTATTTCATAGACCCCTTGGTTTTCCAACTGGATTTTATCCTTGGGGTTTCTGAGGATATTGGCTATTTTTTGGTTGGCGCAAAAGGCTGTTTTGATATTGTGTTTATGGAGGATTTTGCTAATTTTATCTGTAGTGCCCTTGATATAAGGAAGGAGGGCCATGCCATTGTTTTCTTCTGTGTCTTGGTTTTTGGGGGGTGTTTCTTTTTGGATTAGCTTCGTAACCCTGTTTTGCTGGTATCCATTGGCAATTAACACATTTGAGAGATTCTGTAACTCAGTTGTCAAGTGGTCTTTGTCAGCCAGGCGTTTGGTTCTGGAGATGAGAGTCTTGGCTACGGAGTTTATTTGTGCAGGGTGGTGGTGTGATTGTGCATGTAAGTAGCGGTTGGTGTGTGTTTTTTTCCGGTAGATAGTGTGTCCTAGGGAGCCATCAGGTTTTTTGTAGATTAGGACGTCAAGAAAGGGAAGTTGGTTGTTGGCTTCTATTTCCATAGTGAATTGTATTTTGGGGTGTAGGCTGTTGAGATGTGTGAGGAAGCTGTCCAGTTTTTCCTTCCCGTGTGGCCAAATTACAAAGGTGTCGTCAACATATCTGAGCCAAAGTTTGGGTTTGTGTTCTGACTTGTCTAAAGCATTGGTTTCAAAGTGTTGGAGCTGACTATTGGTCTGAGTGGTGTTCCTTCTTTGTGTATCTTGGGGAGGCCGTAGAGGGGGGGGGTCACAGCTAACAGCACATCCTGCGTCTATGAAATACCCTGCAAAGTCTGCCCAGCCACGTACATTGGACAAACAAACAGATGAATAAATGCACGTATCGCAGAACACAAGAATGCCGTCAAAAAAGAAGAAAAAACTTCCTCTCTCTTCCAACACATGAAAGAAACAGGACACGAAATTAATTTTGCAGATTCCAAATTGCTCTCTAACATGGAACATCACCACAAGAGAATAATCATGGAAGCCATCGAGATAGAGAAACACCCTCACAACATGAACAAGCGTGACGACACATCCCGCTTGCCAGACATCTGGAAATTAGCCCTCCCCACAAAAACTGACACCAGATCCAGAGGCACACAGAACGCCATCACCAATCAACCACACCAGACCCAAACCCAGACCCTCTCCACAGATAAATTACAGACACCATCCAGTAGCCAAACCATGGTGGCACCTCCGGATGCTGCACCCCCCTGCAATCCCTACACAGATCTGGCTGACACAGGCCACAAAACCACAGCTCGCCCCTATACACGAAGCCAAGCCAGAGCACAACTAAATGTAGTACACCCATCTTCTCAGAAAAACTCTTCACAAAGTTCAAGAGGTCAAGACACAAAGGCTTTAGCAACTAATCCACACCTAATGACCCACCTAAGTGGTACTCAGGATATCACTCAAGAAATCACTCAAGATATCCCTCAAGCAATTAAGGAACAAAAGAAGAAAAGGCACACTAGCCTGGGAACTTCCTCTCTGCCTAGAACATTGGAGGCCACACCTCCTCAACAGTATTTATAGGAACTCAAACACTGAGATCCTGCTCTGTTCCAGTAACAAGAAGCCGAAAGCACCAGCCTGAAGATGACGAGTGAGACCTCGTCGAAACGTCGCCTAGACACCCCAACTTTTACACGGGAAGATACCCGAGGACACCAAAACCTGCATTCCTGTACCCGTGAAAATCTACGAAAGCATATATATATATATATATATATATATATATATATATATATATATCACATTTCCCTGTAAAATGCACATGTGGGTGTTTATTTTTTTTAACTGAAATTGCATCACAAAATTTGGGGAAATAATCTGATTGATAGCTGTATTCAGAACTTGGTCTGAATGAATTTATTCTCCATCCCTAACTACACGCTCAATTCAGGTAATAAATAGCTGTTTTCCATAGTACTGTTTAATTAATATAAAAATATTCTAGCTATGCCGAATAAATAATTAGATATTACATGCATCTCCCCTTCTTTCTTGTCACATGTAGGAATGCTCACCTCATGATGTGACCAACACTTTCCAATACATCCCAACCCTCATAACTGGAAGAGTTTCCAAAGTAGAACTCAATACAAGGAAGCAAACCCCTGCCATATACAACATGAAGTTCAGGTTTTAAAAGGGCAGTAACTCTCCAGAAAAGGGAACTTGGGATCGTGGTAGAAAGTATACTGAAAATGTCGGTGTGAAAAATACAAATTCAGTGTTAGAAATTATTCTGAAAGGTATTTTTAAAAAAATTAAAAGCCATGGTGCAGCCAGATTCAGAATACTGTGAAAAAAATGGATAACAACAACTATTATTATTATTATTATTATTATTATTATTATTATTAATACCCCGCCCATTTGGCTGGGTTTCCCCAGTGCCACCTCAAAAGGATTTCAAAAAGCTGGAAAGTGGTAATCAATATGATCAAGTGGTTGAATCAACTCCTGCCCAAGAAAATGCTAAATAAAGCTGAAGGTGTGTGTGGGGGGGGGGGGTCACAGCTAACAGCACATCCTGCGTATTTTGATTTGGCATTAAAGCGAGATGAGCGCCGCAACCCCAGAGTCAGTCACGATTGGACCTAATGGTCAGGGGTTCCTTTACCTTTACAGTACCACTGTGTTTAATGGGGCTCTTAGCAAGTGTGCTTGGAATTGGGCGGGGGGGGGAGGTGCAAATTACAGAAGTTCATAACATTATAATCTGTATGCACAGTGTGTGTGTAGAGAGAAAATCCTTCATTTCCTACATATTGTTCTGTGTCCAATGTTAGATGTGAGTATACTGGAACTCACAAGGGAAAATCTAACAATAAATAAGATTCCTTTACACGAGCTTGCAAATGTGGTATGAGAAAGCTAAATTAGCCTGCCTAAAATTAATTGCTCTTTCCAAATCACAATATAAACAAAGTTAGAAGCAGATCAGAAAGATGATAATTACCTAGCTGATCAATCAGGTGCACGCCCGGTGTGTGTGTGGTGTGGAACACACACACCAACATTTGATTATCTTAATCCAGGCCTCTTTAATCAACATTAATGAGAAACAGTTTGTGGACAGACTAAAAGGCTGCCCAAAAGAAGCAGGGATGATACTGAGTAGAAATTGCATTGTGCAAAGAACAAAAACACCTTACTAAATAAATAAGAATACCGATAGGAAGTTTCCATTTCCCCCCCACTACCGTGGAAGTCTTTAGCTCACAGAACAATCCTGAGCTGACCTCTGGAGTTTCATTCCAGAAAACAAATTGCACCAATATACCTTTAGGTCTTTGGTGCACTCAAAGACATAATTAAAGGCATTTTGTATTTAAGCAGTAAACACATGCCAGAAAAATGTGCTAGCGTTTTGTTGAGAAAAGAAGGCATGACCTTCATTCCACTCACACATTATACAAATATGTCACTGTATAGCTATTCGCTCCTAATGTCTCTGAGATTAGCTGCTGTGCTACTAAATCTATTCAGAAATGTTGTTTTAAGTCAATCTGCTGTGGTGGCAAGGTCCTACTAAAGCACACAGGGTTTTAGTATAGGGTCTGGGTTTATTTATCCATGTACGGAAACTGCCACATACGCTGGTTTTCAATAGCTCACTTGTTAGGTTACTAGCAATTTTCTTATTGACTCCAGTTAAAAGTACTTGCAGGGCAAAGTTTTGCAATGTGCATAGAATTAAACCTCCAAAATAATAATGGCATTGTTTTATAGCCAAAGTTAAGTAAATCTGAAGTTGAGGATATCTGTTCAGTCAGCAAGCGTGATGACTCAGAATTTCTAATAAAAGAAGGGTACATATTATGGCATGGGTGTCTTCGTTGCTTCTTGCAACACATTTGGCATTCACATAGTTCAGATTTGTCTTTTGCAATAAGCAATGCTGGAAACCTGGTTATAGTACGGATGCATGTATCCCAAGAACACAGTACACATATCCCTTGACCTTCCTCATGCTTTCCTCAAGCACACTGGTCCAATGCAGACATTACGCTGTCCAATCACAAAGATGAGAAGCAGCACACAGGCTTGTGCACTATATCACATCCCTCCTCCAACTTCCTTCCCAGGCTCTCACAGACGTCCTCCAGGTTAGTGAAAAGGATTAGGTTTTAAGGTGGTGTTCACCAGGGCAGGATGGTTTGAGTATATTACATGGATCCTGGTTTGACCACACTAGCTGCCAATTAGTTTCTGGGCCCAATTCAAATTGCTGGGTTTGACCTATAAAGCCCTAAATGACTCAGGACTTCAAAACCTCAAGGACCAACTCTCCCCATATGAACCGACTCTGACCCTACAATCATAATTGGAGGCCCTTCGTTGTGTGCCTCCTCCATGAGAAGTCTGGAGGGTGGCAACACGAGGATGGGTCTTTTCTGCAGTGGCTCCCATTTGTGGAATGCTCTCCCCAGGGAGGCTTGCCTGGTGCCTTCATTACATATCTTTAGGCACCAGGTGAAAATGTTTCTCTTCAACCAGGCACTCAGCAGATTAACATTCTATGGCTTTTTTAAAGATATGTTTGTTGGTTATTGGTTTGTTTTTGTTTTATTATGTATTTTACATTCTCATTTAGTACAGTGGTACCTCGGGTTACATACGCTTCAGGTTACAGACGCTTCAGGTTATGGACTCTGCTAACCCAGAAATACTACCTTGGGTTAAGAACTTTGCTTCAGGATGAGAACAGAAATTGTGCTCTGGCGGCGCGGCGGCAGCAGGAGGCCCCATTAGCTAAAGTGGTGCTTCAGGTTAAGAACAGTTTCAGGTTAAGAACGAACCCCCGGAACGAATTAAGTACTTAACCCGAGGTACCACTGTATTTTCTGTTGTGAACCACCCTGGGATGTTCAGGTGATTATTGCTCTAATGGAGTACCATATTAAATGCTTTGAACCAATGGTCCTGTGGTGCCCAAAAGAAGCAGAAATACCCGACGAGCTAAAATGTCCTTATCGCAATGACTTTAAATAGATTGTTTATTTATGTTAATATACCGATTTGTATGCTAATATACCGATTTGTTTATACTTATCTTTTGTAAACCAATCTGTCATCAGCCGAAGGATGAAAATACTTTAAGTAAGTAAATAAGCAATACCACTCAATTTTACTTCTACCGATGTGAATTTTTACTTGTTTGGTTGTCAAAATTTATCTCTGGCTAAACTTCTCATTAAAAAATACAACTTGGCTGGCTGGGTTTGCAAATCTGTGTTTGCCTGGCCCAGGCCTGCCAAGCTCATGACACAGCATGCTAAATATATATCAGATAAATAGACAGATAGATAAAGGAGTGAGTATATGTGTGTCTTATCATGCCCCTGCATGTGTGGTCCGAAGCAGAGAATAGAGCCAAAAGATTTACCAAAGTCTAATGGACTATCATATACTGCTGGTGGACTATATTGGGCTTCGTAGCTCATAATCTGAGCAGGCCAAGCCTGACCCACCAGAGCATAGTAGCAGCTGAACATTTTAGAGTTCTCTGCCACTTTTCTTTAGCCATAACTCACTGGGACACAGTTCCGGCACCTCTCAGGTAGGCGCCACTACCATTATAAGAGAACAAGGGAGGCGTTCATGGTGAGTGTCCCGTCCCCCCACCCCCTGAAAAATAGCACTGTGTGTCATATAGACAAGATCATACAACTTCCATTAAATTCAGCATTTGCTTCTCCCCATGCTTTCCCTTCCCACACACCATCATGGTGAGAGCCAGTGTGGTGTAGTGGTTTAGAGCAGTGGACTTGTAATCTGGTGAACCGGGTTCGATTCCCCGTTCCTCCAAATGCAGCTACTGGGTGACCTTGGGCTAGTCACACTTCTCTGAAGTACAGGGTGAGTCTTTTAAAAGAGGCCTCGTGGATTCAGAGTACACATGTTCTTTTAAAAGACTCACCCTGTATCTCAGAGTGTTTGTTGTAGGGGAGGAAGGGAAAGGTGATTGTTAGCCGCTTTGAGACTCCTTGATGGGAGTGAAAGGTGGGATATCAAGTCCAAACGCTGCTGCTGCTGCTGCTGCTGCTGCTTCTTCTTCTTCTTCTTCTTCTTCTTCTTCTTCTTCTTCTTCTTCTTCATCATCATCATGGCAAATGCACATGAGGAAATCTCAGCTGGTGGGAAAGGTGCTGACAGGTATGGAAGAAAACCTGCAGGTGGGGAAAGAGCTAAGCACCTCTCCTGCCCCGCTTCCCTTGCAGCATTTCAGCTACCCACATTGCCCTGGATTAGCCACTGAATTATTTCAGCTCTCTGAGTAAAGTTTCAACTTTACACTAACTTCCCCAGCCTTAACAAGACCCCACACAAATGCACTTGAATTTTTTCTTTTGTGTAGAGCCACACCATCTTCTTGCGAGGGTAAATTATTTGCTTAGACACTTAATTGGCCAATGGGCTCATTGTAATCGAAAACACTTCGGTCTCCAAAGATCTGCCTTTTTCTTTCACACACTCAACAGGGTAGCTTTCGAATCTCCATTATGCAAGCCTCTGAAGATTACAAGGAAGTTAATATTATAAGGTAGCTGGAAGAAAAGGAGGAGCCATACATTGCTGAATATTCACTTTTGCTCTTGAGTCTCCAGGCTATGTCAGCAACAGTTTTAGTTTAAAGGTTCATTTTATTCACCTGTATTGCTCCAAATTGATGAGAACTATAAATTCCAGATGCTTCATGGACGGCTTTCTTAAGAGGTTAAAAATGTATCTTCTTTGATAACTGTGTGTAACTCTCAATAGGATTAGAGGGGATTATATATGTGTCTCATATAAGTCAAAGCCACGTATGAGGTCCAGGGGGATGACAGGCACTGCATTCTCATGAAGCAAAACATAAAGGTCATGTGCCTGATTCACTGACTAGGCAAGACTGTTTTCCCTTTGGCATAAATTGAATGAGCCAAGCATATAGTTTCATTTTAGGATCTTGGAAACTGTGGAAGGGCAAAACTCGTTAAAACAGCCAAAACTACGTAAGTGTGCTAAATATTTAGAGACGAACATTGCTCCCTTTACATCCCAACCTTTTCGTGTGTTCGATTTCACATCACCTATTTATTACAGAATTATGGAGAGTGGAAACTTCAAAGCATGCAGAAGTAATTAGCCATGCTAATCTGGGAACCAAGGAATCATATTCCACAGCTGTCAAAGGGCACACTCACAAGGATGTGAGAACGGGGACAAGGGCACCGGAGTTTGGACTGAATGTAGAAATCACACCTGAGGGCTGTGGTCAGACAAACCAAACATTCAAGATTGCGGTTTGACCTGATGCAAAGAAACTACATGAGACTCTCCAAGCCAACAACAACATTGCCTTGAATACTCTGTAGAATGACAAAGAACGATAAAGCAGAATATTTTTTATGAGAGCCAATGGGTTGAGGGTCCTATTATCGGATTCAGGGCCAATTCATATTTTGTGTTGAGAGTTTAAATACACAAGTTTTAAATGTGAAATAGTTGAACTCTCCCCACCTTAAGATTGCAATCTGTTTTCTGAGAGGATTTTTTGTTTGTTTAAGTAAGTACTTGGAAAATCTTATGGTCTCTGAACAGGCTTGAAAAACTCAGGGGCCTTATCCCCTGCCTTCCTAGCCAGTGTCCCCTCAAATAATCTTCTCCTTGAAAATTTGTGTGTTGGGGCTGAAGGGACAGCAAGGCAAGGGTGGCCAGTTATGCACTGCCAAACACAAGTACAAAAGAAGACGCAAACTTGCGCCTGCTGATTTATTAATACAATGGCACATTTAGAAATAATTGCTATAATTTAAATGGGAAATGCTGCTATCCTGGTGCTAACCATGGGTGGGGATTTCTCAAGGTCTTTGAGTGACAAGCCCGGCCTTCTAGTCCTCATCATTGAAGCCTACACTTTCCTGAGGCCTAAGCTCAATTCACTGCATTAAACATCGCTTGAAACAACAACTCCCATGCAGCCAAGCAGGAAAGAATCTTCTTGCGCAAGCTCAGGATTGGCCAGGCGTTAAGGCGAATGCTTATAAAGCCTCTCCCTCTCCTGTCACTCACCAGCCCACCCTAACTCTGACATCCCTCTTTGCAAGAGTAAGTTCATTTGGAAATGGAGAGGCTTGCAGAGAGGTGTGGCTGACTAAGAACCCATTACTAGCCTGGCAGTAGTCATTACATCAGGCTGTAATAGAAGAGAGGGGAAAAGAGAATCAATATCATTACCAGCTCTGCTGAGAAGCCAGCTCCTCCTTCCATCAACTGTCACTTGGCAGCAGCCATTGCACCCGGCTGTAACAGAGGAAGGAAGAGAAGGCATGCAGAACTACTTTATTGGCACAAAGGAAAAAATAATTAGCTTTTGACTCTTCCTCTCCTTTTTCATCCCAGCTAGCCGTTAGAACTAGTAACTAATAACTAATAATAAACCACAAAGCCTAGGGCTTGCCGATCAGAAGATCGGTGGTTCGAATCCCTGCGATGGGATGAGCTCCCGTTGCTTGGTCCCTGCTCTTGCCAACCTAGCAGTTCAAAAGCACGTCAAAGTGCAAGTAGATAAATAGGTACCACTCCGGCGGGAAGGGAAACGGCATTTCCGTGCGCTGCTCTGGTTCGCCAGAAGCGGTTTAGTCATGCTGGCCACATGACCCAGAAGCTGTACGCCGGCTCCCTCGGCCAATAAAGTGAGATGAGCGCCACAACCCCAGAGTCGTCCGCGACTGGACCTAACGGTCAGGGGTCCCTTTACCTTTAACTTGGCTTAGTTCCTCCTTCCTCCTAATCCATTTTCTTTTTGTGTCATGTCTTTTTGAATTTTAAGACCCGAGGGCAAATAATGCCTTGCTTTTATCAATTTGTAAGCCATTGTGGGAGCCTTTTTTTGCAGAGGAGCAGGATAATAATCCTTTTAAATAAGTAAATAATAGTCAGACCCAGATTTCAGAGTGAATTTGATCTCGGCTCTTAATTGAGCCAGGGTTTTTAATATTGAATAAGCTTGGTTTCTAAATTTCCCCATCTTGAATTAACCAGAGCCATCAGTTTAAACAGTAAAATACATGCATGCCTATACAGTGAAATGGCTGGTGCTCCTGAAATAAGCACAGAAGTGGCAAGCAGGATAGGTCTTGGCTCTATGTCTGCTTCTCGCAATGAAACCTGACCCTTTGGTTTAAATATGCACTTAGTATTTGCAATCAATGAAGCCATGTGTGACTTTTGCCTTTTAAATTCAGGTGCTTTTGCACTCAGGTACTAAAAGGCTCTCAAATGACTCTGCTTCTAGTTCGTGTGTGTGTGTGTGTGTTTGTGTGTGTGTGTGTGTGTGTGTCTTCCTGCTTTGGGTACTAAAATCTGATGCAACAGTGCAGAAAGCTTGGCTGGCTGCAAATTGAGGGAGGGGATTTTTCTTTTCCTTTTTTGTTGATTATCAGTGACAAAGATCAAATAGCCATGTCCAAAGGAGCATCACCTATGGTTGTCTTTGGACATTTAAAAAGTATACATATCTTTATATGTTTTTATATAAGGCAACAGAGAGAAAGACATTTCTGTGACATTAGATACTATTCTGTCATTTGGAAGTTTGCTTCAAGTGTCAAAAGGGTCCACAGTGAGATTCTATGAATCAATTGTTAGCTACTAAGAGGTGTACTGAAAAAGAAAGAAAGGGAAATTGGTTTGAGTGTAGTACATTTGTACCATCATTTAAAACTATTTTCTTACTTTTTTGTTTTAAGATCAAAGCAGACTGTCACATAAAGTTACTCTGTAATTTCACTGAAGTATATTACAATCTAATAAATGTTTAATGACATAATAAAACAGACTCTATTGGAAAGTGGGAAAGGTCCATTGGACTCATCTGAAGTTTATATTTCTATGCCAGCATCCTGGACTTAAGTGGAGATTAACACCACCCACTGGCTTGAGAAAGAAACTTAGTCACCTCCTGGGGACATTTATTGTTGGTGGTCCTGAAAGCAGCTATGGCTTGCCATTTTGCCAAGCTAAGAGGAAGGCCATAAACAGAGATGCAATAGCTCAGAGGTATGTACAGTGTGTTGCTAAGGTGGGGTAATTGATAATCCTGCACTTTAAGACATCCCAGCCACTTAGCAAGTCATGGTCTTGGAGGCTTGCCTTGTCTGAACACCTGTATGAAACAAAATAGAAAAATTCCCTCCAGTAGCACCTTAGAGACCAACCAAGTTTGTTATTGGTATGAGCTTTCAGGTGCAAGCACACTTCTTCAGATACACTGAAACAGAAGTCACCAGACCCTTATATATAGTGGGAGGGTGGGGAGGGGTGTTACTCAGAAGGGTGGTGGGAATGGGTGATTGGCTGATAGGTGTGGTAAACCTGTTGATGACTGTTAACGACTGCAATTGGTCTTACAGGAAAAAGCAAGGGGTGAGATGGCTAAAAATAGCTTTATCATGTATAATGAGATAAGAATCCGATGTCTCTATTCAGACCAGGTCTCTTCATGGTTTTAAATTTGGTAATAAGTTGCAATTCAGCAACTTCTCTTTCCAGTCTATTTCTGAAATTCTCTTGTAATAAGACAGCTACTTTGAGATCTTGTATAGAATGTCCTGGGAGATTGAAGTGTTCTCCTACTGGTTTCTCTGTCTTGTGGTTCCTGATATCAGATTTATGTCCATTTATCCTTTGGCGTAGGGTTTGGCCTGCTTTTCCAATATAGAGAGCTGAAGGGCACTGTTGGCATTTGATGACCCCTGTTGTTACACTTGCACCATTGAAGGATGACTGTCCAGGTGCTTTGGTACAACCAAAAAGTAGATGGTTGTAATGCCGATAGGATGGTCCCCACTATGTTGGGGGACAGACCTGATTTTAAGAAGCACCTTTTTAAAATTGCCATGCAGTCAGATTGAGCCATTCTGGGTCTGGGTGAGTGACCTTGTGTGAGGAGGTCTTGGGGACACCAGGAGATGCCAAGGGGGTTCTGTTGCAATGCATGTTATCTCAGAAAACTAGGGTTCCTCGGCCTGCAAGGAGCTACCATTACTACTTTGTTGTGTTCCTCCCATACCTTCTTGAGGGTCCTTGCTAGAGGGGTATGGGAGGGAATGCAAAAATAAGTCCTTTGAGGAAGTTGGTGTGGAGGGCATCTGGAGAAGAACCTCAAAATTTGGTTGACGAGGTGTAAGGCAAATAAGTCCACTTCAATTAGCCCAGAATTTCTTTAGATTTGGTGGAATACATTTTTGAACAGGTTCCACTCCCTCCGTCCCTTTATGTCAGAAGGCACATTCTCTGCTGTCTTTTCGATGCCTGCTAAAGATGTTTTTCTTTCAACAAGCCTTCTAAAATCTTTATCTCTGTTGGTATCTCTCCTTGATCCAAATTGATTTGACGTATGTGCTGTTGTTTTAAACTGGTTTTTTTAAAATATTCATACTTGGGTTTGTTTGTTTTTTAAAAAATGTTTTTATATATGCAGTCATTTTAATTGTTTTTATATGTGACTGTTTTATATATGTTACTATATTATAAATCATTTTGGGGTGCCTCATGGGAAGCAATTCATAAATGTATTTTCTCCTTTTTTCTTTATTAAAGCAAGTAAAGTGTCTTACAGAAAACACATCATAGGTTTACCATCATAATTAATAAAAACAACAACATCAGGCTGGTATAAATGTATTAATCACCATCACCAACATCATCAAGCCTGCATCAGTAAGAGGACCATACTCCTTTCCTCCACAGGGCAGCGTAAAACAGAAAACAAGAACAGTTTTTTTGCTGAGAAGGATATTTTGGGAGATATCCATTTCCTACATCTCCTGGCTGTAAAATAAGAGTAGATGTTTTATCATTACCAGTAGAATCGTTACTGCAATGCTATAACATATTTATGCCAAAAAGCAGATTTATTTTGCAACAACTGCTATTGAATAAGATATAAATCTTGCTGAGGCTTCATCTTAGTTAAGTTGCATTCCACCTCCACCCCTCAAAAATACTGCGTGCTGACATTTGTGTTTTACACATAGTCAATGAATAGAGATGGGCCCTAGTCTTCAATATCTGACATGAAAAAGAATCCCACTGAAATCAGTGGAAGCGAGAGGAAGAATAAGTATTAAGTCCCTTGCATGCAGAAGTTGGAGAAATGCTATTGGGATACAGAGAGAACTGCTCAACACCTACTTTGCCTGTCTTTACCCAAAGGGAAAACAGTGTCCAACAATGCAAGGAGAGAGTTGAAGCCCAAGCTTGGTGGATAAGGGGAATTCTGTAGACATAGTGTATCTTGATTTCAGTAAGGCTTTTGACAAAGTCTTCTATTATATTCTTGTGGGGAAGTTGGTAAATGTGAACTGGGTGAAGTTATGGCCATCTGCCATGTATGATCTAGTTGAGATTCCTACACTGCAGGCAGTTGGACTAGAGGACCCTCAGAGTCCCTTACAACTCTACAGTTCTATGATTCCTCAGATGCAGAGTCCTCGTACAACAGTAGACTTGAGGATTGAAGGTGAATCCACCAGTCCTTGCCATGTCAATCTTCTGGCACTGGAACCCACATCTTGTCCCCTGAACAACAAAGGGGGCACCTCAACTACTGGACTCTGATGACTCAGCCAGACTCCTTGAGGAATAATGAAAGAACCAATAAGCTTTCCACAAATACGTCCCTAAAGTTTGAAATCACACTGCCTGGAAAATGCAGATGCCTGCAGGAAAAGATACAGGCCTATTAGCTGACCAGATGCAGTATTTAGGGGGCAGGTCTTTTGTATAAACTATTCATTCCACACTATAAAGCTCTGCCAGTTGCTTTTGTTGCCTCAGCTGTAGTTCAGAAACAGCCCCTTGGTCCTTGTCCAGGGTCCTGACACTAGCTTTCCCTTAAATTTCTAGTCTACTTCAGAATTTCAATCGTACTAGACTAAATCTTCCTAGACTATCACCTTCCCTTGATGGTGCACACCACAATAGACTGGAGGAATGAGAAGCCCACACCCGGAATGTTTCTTTTGCATATACTGCCCGATCGGCCATGTATACTGATCGTGTGCACTCTCAGTGTTAGATAGGTGCAGAGAAAGAGTCACTCAGTTTTAATGTATTTTTAGGCTGGCTTTTAGGGCTTTTAAGGCCTGTTCCTCATAAGATATCAAAACGCAAAATACATAACATTTAAAATATATCATGGATCCCAACTGAACAGCAGCAGGAATCCATAACAATACAACAACAATTAAGAACAGTCAGTCCGGCATATTATCATTAAAATCAGATAAAAATGTTGAAAATATTCTAGCATGAATTCAGGGAGCAGCTAAGCAAGGATTTGAACCCGGCTCCATGCTGCTATACCACACTAACACCAGTGGTTGTCATTCAACACAACCTTCCGCTAACTGGTGCCATCTATAATGCCAAGCAGATGCTGTCCTCTGTAAAATATGATCCCTTAATCAAAGTGTAAATCTAACTCATCAGCTCAAAGTAATGAATTCTCTCTGGGGACAAAGGAGTTTGATCTTTTTCACTACCTCTTAGTAAGCAAGAAACTTTCTGTGTACCTACAGAGTTTTTGACAATTATTTATCGCCTTGACCTTCTTGAGATTGCCTCGGCCACTCTAATAAAAACAGTTTTCTTCACCTGCGTACATTGCTCTGCAAAAATGCTATATATCTGAATGAGACAGAAATATTACAGTCATTTATAAGCCAGGCTTCTTTTTCAGCCACAATGGTCAAAGATAAAGTGCACAGGGTTTTATTATTAATTTAAAAAGCTTCTAATTCTAAGCTTCTCAAACTGTGTTCCAGCAAAACCTGCAGTTCCTCAGAATGGTATTAAGGATCCTCAGAATATTCATGAATGAGAACCCTAGTAATGGTACCTGCATGTCTAGATAATGTCCAGAACGAATAGAGTGTATGCTGTAGAATGTGCTCCAGAATCTCCTGAAACAAGCTAGGACATATGTAGTAGAATATAGGAACCCTCCCAGTTCTAAACTTCTCTCTGAATTCACTTAGAATGGTCAGTCTTAGGAAAACCAGTCTCTGTACCTCCCTCACTTTCATGCGTGTGCACACACACACAATTTGCAGAATGTGGATAATTATACTTACCTACTTCGTGATCATTGTAGAGACACTAAGGTAATTACTGGCCTGGTGCTTTGCTCCTCCTGTAGTCATATTGCTGCAGGTCTCTCCAGCAAACCATGCGCTGAGTGCAGAGCTTGCCCTATGGTTTTACAGTTGATCTGGGCTAGTAGGGCATTTTAAGCCAACCTACTGTTTAGGTCAGTACAGCACAGCAGCAGAACAACCGATGGAGGAGCAAAGCAGCCATAATCTCCTATCCTGGGTGCCTGCATGTTTGTCTGCCCATGATAAACCATGCTCTATCTTGGCATACTGTACAAACAAGATCTGCATGAAGCAATTTCTTGCACACTTTGCTGCCGCACTATATATATTCTTAGTATTAAATTACTGACAAATGTGACTTACTGAAGATTTAATGTGTACGCTACATCATTACTGCACATTCTCATAATATACACTGACTCTTGCTTCATCCGCCCCCCCATTCCCCATTGTTGCTTTCTTCTTATTGCCTTGCATAATTGGCTGAAGACATGACCATATACAGTGGTACCTCGGGTTACAGACGTTTTGGGTTATGCGTTTTCAGGTTACGGACGCACTGAAACCCGGAAGCAGCGGAATGGGTTACTTCCAGGTTTCGGTGCTCACGCATGCGCAGAAGTGCTAAATCACACATTGTGCAAGCGCAGAAGTGCTGAATCGCACCCGTGTGCGCGCAGATGTGGCACTGGGGGTTGCAAACGCTGCAGACTGTGAACATGCCTCCCACATGGATCATGTTTGCGACCTGAGGTTCCACTGTATCTGTTGCAATTCTTCCTTCCAGTATTTCATGGGAGGAGATCATTCCCTCACTCTGTAACACTGGTCCTGAAAGACCTACATTGGCTCCCAGTACAATTTCCAAGCACAATTCAAAGTGTTGGTGCTGACCTTTCAAGTCCTAATAGGCCTCGGCCTGGTATACCTGAAGTAGTGTCTCCACCCCCATTGTCCAGCTCGGAGACTGAGGTCCAGCTCCGGGGGCCTTCTGGCGGTTCCCTCACTGCGAGAAGTGTGATTACAGGGAACCAGGTAGAGGGCCTTCTCGGTAGTGGTGCCCACCCTGTGGAAAGCCCTCCCATCAGATGTCAAGGAAAGAAACAACTATCTGACTTTTAGAAGACATCTGAAGGCAGCCCTGTTTAAGGAAGTTTTTAATGTTTAATGTTTTATTGTGTTTTTGATATTCTGTTGGGGGGCCACCAAGAGTGGCTGAAGAGGCCCGGCCGGATGGGCGGGGTATGTATGTATGTATGTATAAATCAATCAATCAATCAATCAATCAATCAATCAATAAAATAATGATAATGATAATATACTCCCCCCACAAAGGGTGCCACACTTTTAATATGCTTCTGCAGAAAGCAGGGTGAATGCAAATACCAATGGTTTCAGTAATGATTTGATTAGGGCTCTGCTGTGCTCTCTGAGCAGAACACTTCACATTGTACATGCATGCATGCACAGACACACACAGGGACACATTTAAAACATATCTGATCTATTTTTTCTATCATGGGATAATTCCTACCATAACTGCTATAATCAGTCTCCAGCATTTGACAGTTCCAAGATCCACCTACTGCCTGATTGGAGGGCCACAGACAATTGCTGCTCTATATGAACTAATTATGACTAAGGTTTGTGCATTTTGTGCTTTATAAATGTTTGTTTCCTGCCTACTGTGATTTACAGAATAGTTCCTCGTGCTTTTATATTTGTCTCTGCCCTGGTTTAAGAAGCTAACAATAGTAAATGCCCACTAGGGCATAAAATGACAAGGTCAAATTTAGGACAGCCAAACATTAAAAAAGGTGTCTTTTACTGAAACTGACAGGCTGTGATGTGATCTTTCTATCTGCCTTTAACAGGATGTCTTTCATTTTACCTGGGCAAACCAGTCCAGAGTTACAGGAAAATGTGAGGTAAAATCAGGCAAGATACAGGCAAGATGATGACTAAAGCATTAAGTGAGGCCCTAATAACAGATGGAAATTCCTTATATCCTCATATGCCTCAAACACAAAAGTTTTTAGTGGGGCCCGTTCGAGTATTTAAGCTTCAGGTCATGAAGTAGTAAGGAATCATAAGGAATCATAAGCATAAATGAACCAGCTGTGCCAGAGCTAAATTTACTGCTATTAAAATTCAACAGGCCCAATATTTCACTGCATATTTCACCATTACTGGCTTCACTACCCCCTCCACACAATTTTTTAAGGACGTAATATTTGTGAATATGCCTCTTTGACATCAATAGCATTTACTTGTGAGTAAAGGCATCTTGCATAGGGTAAGTGTGTCAAGCTGTGCTACTACCAAAGGTTATGGCCATGCTAAAGGCAGAATATCAATTTATCATATATACTGTTTATCACTAAAGGCAACGTGGTTCGGATTTAAGAATCCCAATTCTCGACCAGCCTTCCAAAACCTTGAGCCTTTCAGATACTTTGGATCACGTCATCCCAGAACATCTGTCCTGCAGATTGATGGGAGCTATAGCTCAAAACTTCTAGAGGGCACCTGGTTGGGGAGCCTCTAGACAATGAATTCTCAAACTGGAGGCCAACCTTTTGGAAAAGCCTTTGTTTAGGTGTGAGGAAGAGTGAAAAGTTGACCCTCTTCAAATATTTCAGTGAGTTACCTTTGTTCTTTCTGCCTCTCACTACCAACAACCTGCATGCACATTTGTGTTACTTGATAGTTACTTGATAGCAACCAAGGGACAGCAAAGGGAGAAATATTATTTTTTGTCTGAGCTCTCACTTCATTGAAACTTAAAGCCCCAGGAATAGGCAATATGTTTTGGACTACAACTCCCATTATCCCTGACCATTGGACATGCTGGCTGGGGCTGATGGAAGCTGAAGTCCAACAACATCAAGAGGGCGCCATGTTTGTTATCACTGCTGCAGCAGACAGAGGACAGAGCTTATCAGTCTGAACTTACACTATTAGTGCACCTAGCAGTATCACCGTTTCCAGTTCCAGGACAAGAGTACATTTCACCATGCATTCTTCATACATGAATCAAATGCACTTTCCACTACATAGGAGGGCATGGAGAAAGGCTGTGTATATGTCTTTCTGCGTTTTGTGCTTTCTAAAAGATTTATTGCAGCCTCATTGCTGCCAGAGTGCTAACTGCCCAATTTTGAGGCCTTGCACTATTACTATGTTGCAGGCCTGTTTATCAGCAACTGCTTGGTGATAAGATTCAGAAAGGGGAGAGAAAGAAGGCTGCTTTTAATATTTATAGCCAGGGCCTGGATCAGATAAATTCATTTTTGATTGGTCTGGGAAACAGCATGCTGCAGCTGAAGGTTCTAGTCGGTGAAAGATAGGCAGTTAACTGTCATTTGGGACTGTCAATTGGGAGTTAACTGTCAGTTGGGAAAGTTAGCAGATGACGGAGGTGTGAGGCAAGAGAAGAGGAGACTGAAGTGAAAGTAGACAAGCCCAGAGCTGAATATTAAGCGATCCATCCCCAGTGTGTATTAACAGTATTGTGCTGGAGAATAGTAAAAAGGGAGGCAGTGAGTGGGTTGTTTTTGTTTTTGTTGTTATTTATTATGCAGTCTTCACCCTAAGGTCCAGGGCGGGTTTGCAACGTTAAAATACAACATGAAACAGTTTAAAATAACTACAGTGGTACCTCAGGTTACAGGTGCTTCAGGTTACAGACTCCGCTAACCCAGAAATAGTACCTCGGGTTAAGAACTTTGCTTCAGGATGAGAATAGAAATTGCACGGTGGTGTGGTGGCAGCAGGAGGCCCCATTAGCTAAAGTGGTACCTCAGGTTAAGAACAGTTTCAGGTTAAGAACGGACCTCCAGAATGAATTAAGTTCTTAACCCAAGGTACCACTTTAACTAAAGGTCTTACCAGAAGGTTACACAAGCATGTTTTAGAAAACCAAGTAGCCATTAGTACAACCAGAAGCAGCTGGAGCAGATTGTAAGTGAATTTGACTGGGACAGAGGCTTAGGGAATTTGGCCAGAGAAACGAGCCTTTTAAAGGCCGTTGTCAGCAACAGGGTCTCTTAAGTCTTTAGAAACTGTCATCAAGGGCATACAAAACTGCAATGTATCAGGATCCCCTTGTAAACAATTCTAGTTAATAGTTCCATCCCATCTCTAGTGCTGCTGTTCATGTCACACCTAACTATATTATATCAAACTACTAGGACAGGCACCCCTTCATGGATCACTGCCTTGCCGTGTCGAAGGGGTTTGAAGAACTCAGAGAAACTATGAACTATGCCGAGCAGGGCACCCAAGATGAATAGGTCATAGTGGAGAGTTTTGACCAAACGTGATCCACCTGGTGGAGGAACCGGCAAGCCACTCCAGTATCCCTGCCATGAAAACTCCATGGACAAAGACAACAGGCATATAAAAGTTATGACGCTGGAAGATGAGCCCCTCAGGTCGGAAGGCGTCCAACATGCTACTGGGGAAGAGCGGAGGACAAGTACAAGTAGATCCAGAGCTGATGAAGCGGCTGGGCTAAAGCCGAAAGGACGCTCAGTTGCGGATACACCTGGAAGCGAAAGGAAAGTCCAATGCTGTAAAGAAAAATATTGCATAGGAACCTGAAATGTAAGAACCATGAACCTGGGTAAGTTGGATGTGGTCAAAAATGAGATGGCAAGAATAAATATTGACATCCTGGGCATCAGTGAACTAAAATGGACGGGAATGGGCGAATTCAGTTCGGATGACCATCATATCTACTACTGTGGGCAAGAAACCCGCAAAAGAAATGGAGTGGCCCTCATAGTCAACAAAAGAGTGGCGAAAGCTGTACTGGGATGCAATCTCAAAAATGATAGAATGATCTTGATACGAATCCAAGGCAGACCTTTTAACATAACAGTAATCCAAGTTTATGCACCAACTACTGGTGCTGAAGAAACTGAAATTGACCAATTCTATGAAGACTTACAACACCTTATTGAAGTGACACCAAAGAAGGATGTTCTCCTCATTATAGTGGATTGGAATGCTAAAGTAGGGAATCAAGAGATAAAAGGAACAACTGGCAAGTTTGGCCTTGGAGAGCAAAACGAAGCAGGCCAAAGGCTAATAGAGTTCTGTTAAGAGAACAAGCTGGTCATCACAAACACGCTTTTCCAACAACACAAGAGACGACTCTACACGTGGACATCACCAGATGTCCACGTGGCCAGAGGATTGGAGAAGATCAGTCTACATCCCAATCCCAAAGAAGGGCAGTGCCAAAGAATGCTCCAACTACTGCACAATTGCACTCATTTCACATGCTAGCAAGGTTATGCTTAAAATTCTACAAGGAAGACTCAAGCAGTATGTGGACCGAGAACTCCCAGAAGTGCAAACTGGATTTAGAAGAGGCAGAGGAACCAGAGACCAAATTGGAAACATGCGCTGGATTATGGAGAAAGCTAGAGAGTTCCAGAAAGACATCTACTTCTGCTTCATTGACTATGCAAAAGCCTTTGACTGTGTCGACCACAGCAAACTATGGCAAGTTCTTAAAGAAATGGAAGTGCCTGATCACCTCATCTGTCTCCTGAGAAATCTCTATTTGGGTCAAGAAGCTACAGTTAGAACTGGATATGGAACAACTGATTGGTTCAAAATTGGGAAAGGAGTACGACAAGGCTGTATTTTGTCTCCCTGTTTATTTAACTTATATGCAGAATTCATCGTGCGAAAGGCTGGGCTGGATGAATCCCCAGCCGGAATTAAGATTGCTGGAAGAAATATCAACAACCTCAGATATGCAGATGACACAACCTTGATGGCAGAAAGTGAGGAGGAATTAAAGAACCTTTTATTGAGGGTGAAAGAGGAGAGCACAAAATATGGTCTGAAGCTCAACATCAAAAAAATGAAGATCATGGCCACTGGTCCCATCACCTCCTGGCAAATAGAAGGGGAAGAAATGGAGGCAGTGAGAGATTTTACTTTCTTGGGCTCCATGATCACTGCAGATGGTGACAGCAGCCATGAAATTAAGAGACGCCTGCTTCTTGGGAGGAAAGCAATGACAAACCTAGACAGCATCTTAAAAAGTAGAGACATCACCTTGCCAACAAAGGTCCGTATAGTAAAAGCTATGGTTTTCCCAGTAGTGATGTATGGAAGTGAGAGCTGGACCATAAAGAAGGCTGATCGCCAAAGAATTGATGGTTTTGAATTATGGTGCTGGAGAGTCCCATGGACTGCAAGAAGATCAAACGTATCCATTCTTAACGAAATCAGCCCTGAGTGCTCACTGGAAGGACAGATCGCGAAGCTGAGGCTCCAATACTTTGGCCACCTCATGAGAAGAGAAGACTCCTTGGAAAAAACCCTGATGTTGGGAAAGATGGAGGGCACAAGGAGAAGGGGATGACAGAGCATGAGATGGTTGGATAGTGTCTTTGAAGCTACAAACATGAGTCTGACCAAACTGCGGGAGGCAGTGGAAGACAGAAGTGCCTGGCGTGCTCTGGTCCATGGGGTCACGAAGAGTCGGACACGACTAAACGACTAAACAACAACACTAGGGCAGGCATAGGCAAACTCTGGCCCTCCAGATGTTTGGGACTACAATTCCCATCATCCCTAGCTAACAGGACCAGTGGTCAGGGACAATGGGAATTGTAGCCCCAAACATCTAGAGAGCCAGAGTTTGCCTATGCCTGTACTAGGAAATTTCAAAGGCATTCTAAGGAAATGGGTGGCAGCAGAAAAGGGTCATGTTGAGAAACTCTTGAGTTATGGATAGGGAGACCCATGGAACTCTGCATTATAAAAAATTAAGAAGCACAAATACGTAAATTGTGTTTATAAAAAGTGAGAATAAAGTTTCACCAGAGGTGGTGGCAGTGGAGACAAAATGAGAATTCATGGTAAATTCTGCCTCCATATTGTATGGCTCTCAAATAAACCAACAAAAACAGGTTAGTACCTGAGGACATAACAATGTCTCTTTGATACCCATCCTGAGACTGGCCTGCCATTGTCATCATTTCTGAATAAGGATCCTACAAAACAACACTCTTTCAAGCTTATCTATGTCACTTGCTTAATAACCATAGGAAGCTGACTTATAGACAGTCACATACTTTGTGTCCACCTAGCCCAATATTGTCTATTCCAACAGGCAGCTGCTTTCCAGAGTCTTAGACAGATGTTTTTTCCATCACCTGCTACCTAACAGGAGATGCCAGGAACTGAGTCTGCAGCAGGCCTCAGATAAAGCATATCCTTGTCTATTTAAGGTGTGTTCAAGTCCCTGAGTCATTCCCTTTACTGTATCTCTTCCCAGAAATTGATGTAAAGCACAGAGCATCTTTATATATATATATATATATATATATATATGCTTTCGTAGATTTTCACGGGTATAGGTATGCAGGTTTTGGTGTCCTCGGGTGTCTTCCCGTGTAAAAGTTGGGGTGTCTAGGCGACGTTTCGACGAGGTCTCACTCGTCATCTTCAGGCTGGTGCTTTCGGCTTCTTGTTACTGGAACAGAGCAGGATCTCAGTGTTTGAGTTCCTATAAATACTGTTGAGGGGTGTGGTGTATAGCCTCCAATGTTCTGGGCCGAGAGGAAGTTCCCAGGCTAGTGTGCCTTTTCTTCTTTTGTTCCTTAGTTGCTTGAGGGATATCTTGAGTGATTTCTTGAGTGATATCCTGAGTACCACTTAGGTGGGTCATTAGGTGTGGATTAGTTGCTAAAGCCTTTGTGTCTTGACCTCTTGAACTTTGTGAAGAGTTTTTCTGAGAAGATGGCTGTAGTTGTGCTCTGGCTTGGCTTCGTGTATAGGGGCGAGCTGTGGTTTTGTGGCCTGTGCCAGCCAGATCTGTGTAGGGATTGCAGGGGGGTGCAGCATCCGGAGGTGCCATCATGGTTTGGCTACTGGATGGTGTCTGTAATTTATCTGTGGAGAGGGTCTGGGTTTGGGTCTGGTGTGGTTGATTGGTGATGGCGTTCTGTGTGCCTCTGGATCTGGTGTCAGTTTTTGTGGGGAGGGCTAATTTCCAGATGTCTGGCAAGCGGGATGTGTCGTCACGCTTGTTCATGTTGTGAGGGTGTTCATGTTGTGAGGGTGCGTGACGACACATCCCGCTTGCCAGACATCTGGAAATTAGCCCTCCCCACAAAAACTGACACCAGATCCAGAGGCACACAGAACGCCATCACCAATCAACCACACCAGACCCAAACCCAGACCCTCTCCACAGATAAATTACAGACACCATCCAGTAGCCAAACCATGATGGCACCTCCGGATGCTGCACCCCCCTGCAATCCCTACACAGATCTGGCTGGCACAGGCCACAAAACCACAGCTCGCCCCTATACACGAAGCCAAGCCAGAGCACAACTACAGCCATCTTCTCAGAAAAACTCTTCACAAAGTTCAAGAGGTCAAGACACAAAGGCTTTAGCAACTAATCCACACCTAATGACCCACCTAAGTGGTACTCAGGATATCACTCAAGAAATCACTCAAGATATCCCTCAAGCAACTAAGGAACAAAAGAAGAAAAGGCACACTAGCCTGGGAACTTCCTCTCGGCCCAGAACATTGGAGGCTATACACCACACCCCTCAACAGTATTTATAGGAACTCAAACACTGAGATCCTGCTCTGTTCCAGTAACAAGAAGCCGAAAGCACCAGCCTGAAGATGACGAGTGAGACCTCGTCGAAACGTCGCCTAGACACCCCAACTTTTACACGGGAAGACACCCGAGGACACCAAAACCTGCATATATATATATATATATATATATAGAGAGAGAGAGAGAGAGAGAGAGAGAGTGCTACTCTTTTATCCTCCAACATATAGACCCCTTCCTTCTTTCCTTCTGGTCCTGAAGCAACAAGTTCCCATTTCCCCTCCATTAAATAAATCAGAAGGCATGGGCCTATATGGGTGTTCAGTTGAGTAAGGGATTATCCTTGGGATCCAGTTTATGATCTTAACCTTTGTTTATTTCAGTGTCATGGGAAATGTCAATTTCTCACCTCCTAGGGTGTCATCCCTGAGCCTGCTGGATTTGTTTGGGGATTAAAATTTAAAACCCATCTCAGCCTCTCTCTTGAAATGACAGCAGTACAGCATTCAGATTCAGAGTCTAAGTATTAGTGAAAATGTCCAACCAATTTAAGAAATCTGCCATTAAGATTCTAGTCAATGAATCCTACATGCACCTGTAGTTCACCTTACATGAGTGAATAATTACACAACATGGTATTTGTGAGTCGGAGAGCTTTTCCTTGAGGACTTTCATGTTCATGAGCAGAAGGCCTTTTGCTTCTACTTCACCTGCTTGTTGAGTGCTGATGTTTTATGCATTGCCTTCTCTTACCAGGTAATCTCCTGCTGATTATAGCTAGCAGTATGGTCAGAGCTGATTTTTCAGCATAAATAAAGCTCGAAAAGACCCATCTACAACAGTTACACTGTGCCTTTTTGCTAAAAACCAAGCACAACAGAGAAGTACATGGCAATGGAGTCACTCACTCTTCCTTTACGTGTATTTGGATGTTTAAAAGATGGCAGGGTTTATTCACAATCGCCAATATCTATTGACTATTAATCTTGAGATTACTGCTGGTAATGAACGCCTCTGCAGGTAAATGGATTTCTATTTCAAAGTAATATTTTCATTACCTTTGAAACAGAGCATGAAAGATCACTCTTTAATGCACTTATCTGTTCATCCAAACTGTAATTTAAATGGAAATATTTTTACAGGTCATATAGCCTGCTGTATAAGGCACAATAAATTCACTAAGCTTTAAATGCCTCTTCCTAGAAGAGAACAGAGTCCAAACCAATCTAAAACATTAAAGCATACCAAATATTGGCAAGGTACTATTTCCTTACTTAGCTTGACCTCAGCTAGTACAAAATGTAATAAACATATACTTAAGGGCTCATCTTTCCTCCTCTTGATCCTAATTCCGGCATATACTAATAGCTGATAATGCAGATTTTTTGTTGTTGTTCATTATTGCTCGGGAAGAGGGTCACATTGGAAAGGCCTCTTGCATTACTCATGCACTGCTTGTCAGCACACAGACTGGAGCAAGATTACCAATACAGCTGTCTAATTTTGCTGAGACAGTTGATGTAAGCACTTGAATATTCGCTGCCTGCACCACCAGAAGCCGGCATGTTGGGGGAAAATAACAGAACTAACTTTTTCTTGTACGCCCCCATGTGATTGTGAAAAATGGGGAAGAGATGTGCTTTTCTTGCCCAAACATATGGTGGTAACATGCAAGACTAATCTAGGACCTGTATGCTACAATTTATTACATAAGGGTGGTTTGCATATACACACGCAGGGATACTTGCTGTCTGAAACTGCATCGAGATGGTGGTACCCAGTACTGTGCCAACACAGGCTGAACATGAAACTATAGGCAGCTGCCTCAGAACCAGAAGGAAGAAGCTAAGGACTGGTCCATGTAACTGAAATTTCAACAATCCTCTTTCCAACCGACTGAATGTCCAAAGCGATGCTCCAGAGTCTTGTCCCACATCTTGTGCCTTCTTTCTCTAATGCACAGATGCTTCCTAAGCATTTAAGTCTCACAATCCACTGAACTGCTTATGTGAATATTCTGTTCCAGTTTTACCTACGACCTGGTTGATTCTATCACCCCATCTATCATTTGCTTGTCCAGGGGGAAAAAAACAGCAACAGCAACAGCAATGTTGTTAATTATTATTGTAAGTACAAAGGTGAGCCAAAGTGACTTACAGACACAATATAAACACTAAAACTAATTACAACAAACACAACCAATAAATGAAGGTAACGAAAATTGCTTAAGCCTCTTTGTATATGTTGGTGGACTAGTTGCATGATCAAATATTTGTCATGGGTGGTGTAGGAAAAGCTGGGTGGGAAGTTTAGCATTGCATATGAACTAAAGAACCTTTTTATAAGGGCTGGATATATGTTTGTACCTACAAACATATGCCATTTATGGAACTGAACAACATCTAAGCAATACAGGAGAGTTCAACAACTATAGACCCCCTGAGTCAAGCATGGTCCTCAGAGATGCCACCTGGCCTCTAATTTAGCAATCTAAGAGCAACAAAAGCGTGCACAAAGCTTTGTCATATACCAATTTACAGTGGTGTTCTGGCTGGCCACTGTTCTTATACCCTTCTCAAAATGGTGCTGCCAGAAGTCTACTTTCTAAATACAGCAATATAAAATAATCTATGATTATCTTTAATCTTATATAGAAGAGGTGGCTAACTTCCCAGTTCAGGAGCCTGACCCAGCTTCCAAGCAAATTTTTCTGGCCACCTATGACCCAACTGATTTTGGCAGCAAAAATCAAAACATAAATTAGACACAGCATTGGAGTGGGCAGAGCCCAGCATTTAATGAGCAGCTAGTGGGTGACCACACTCTTCCTCAGCTGATCTGCATGAATCAGCTGAGTGGAGAGGCTGTGTGTCTGTGTTCCTGTGTATCTCCTCTGCCTTTGCATCCATGACAGAGTTTGCATGTGATAGTGCGAAGTAACCACAGCCACTTTTGGCCACACACTCTGCTGGCACGAGGCTCCTCAGGATGGGCCAAAGGTGAATGTAGACCACAGGTCAAAATAAGTTAGCCATCCTTGATTCAAAATATGCAAAGCTGAATGACATCTTGTTGGAAAACAGGATATACAGCATTAAGAGCGGGTCACAAAATTTGGCATAACTTTGTATTATGTTGTGTTTACTAGCATATCTGCTCATTAAAGCTGCATTGCTTTATTTGTCTTAAATGCTGGACCCAATTAACTGTCAAATGCAACCCCAGGATACTTCTTATCTTGTGAATTTTAAATACAGAGGTGTACAGAAATCTATTCTTTTATAAATTTCAGGAAAAAGCCTGCTGTGTTATGTCTGTCATTTAAACCTTTTTGATTAATCCATATCAATCAAAGATCATTAATGGTAGTAAATTGTGCATTTTGATTTTTCAATTAAATAGCAGGATCAGATGAAGCACAAACTACAAAGAGATGATTCTTTAATGGCTTCATAATTGCATTATGATTTTACAGCCGCAGTAAAAAAATGAATTACTATAAGGCAAAATAAGCATAGAATCACTGGGATAATATGAAAAGGGCTTCCAATTCGTTTTAAAGTAATTCCATTATCTATTCCTTGCACAGATATTCACACATGAATTTGCAATCCCTGGAAGAGCCAAATATTAATTCATCGGGTCCTCCCCCCATAATTCTAATTAATAATGAAGAAAACAAATTAAGAATGAGTTTTAAATACCTGATGAAGCTCCCTCTGTGGGGGCTATTCCATAGTTTAGGTGCCACAACTGAAAAGGCCACCTCTGTCTCTCAACCCCACCAGATACACTTCTGGCCTCAAAACTCAAATCTTGAACAGATGCATACAGAATAAGATGGTTCCTGATAAAATTTTGATACCAGACCATTCAGGGCTTTAAAGAGAAAAACCAGTGCCTTCAATGAACCCCCAAAACAAACTGAAAGCCAGTGAATCTGGCAAAAAACATAGTATGGTCTATACTACCAACTCCAGGTACAACCCAAGATACAAGCCACCTCATTCTAAACTGATGGAAGTTTCTGGACTGTCTTCAATGGTAGTCCCAAGTGCATTGTAGTAACTGGAAATTCAGTATGTTAACTGAATGAGAAATGTATTTTATATTGAAGGGAGTAGTTTGAATGTACAGTGGTACCTCGGTTTACGAACTTAATCCATTCTGGAAGTCCGTTCTTAAACCAAAGCCATTCTTAAACCGAGGCGCACTTTCCCTAATGAGGCCTTCCACCGCTGGTGCCCTTCCACCATTCAGCTTCTGTTCGTAGACCAAGCTAAAGTTCACAAACCGGAACACTACTGGTTTTGCGGAGTTCGTAAACCGAATAGTTTGTTAACAGGGCTGTTTTTAAACCGAGGTACCACTGTACTGAAATTCTTGTAAGTACAGGGAGACCTTAGATTAAAATTAAATTCTTCACTATGTTGAGCAGAACAGTACACCTAATGGATAATGTTGGAAGCTTCAATAATACAAAGCATCATTGGCAAAAATGTCAAAGAAAACAGCCCCATAAGCAGGCACATTTAATCCAATACCTTTCTTGCCAAATAACACTGAAAAGATTCTTATAACTTCAAAATTCAGCAATCTACTAATATGGTTAATGTTAATTTTTGAATAAAAACACCTGATAGTTAATTATCTGTGTCTTTCCTAAGTAAATGTAAGTCCATAATCAGCAATACTGAAGATTCTTTGATGTTCAGATATTTAAGCAGATATTTTCCTCTCAATTCAGATACATAATTTATTAAGTATAACAATGCAAAATGAAACGCAAATGTAGCTGTATTGATCCATGTGCCAAAATCCACAGCCTTTCCTAATATAAAGACTGCCATGCAACTCTAGTGCTGCTCACTGCCTAACCAGAAACATGGGTAACTGCTGGAATTTGTTCCTAAAAAGTTGGAGGTCAGCCTTTGCTTTTTTTGTTGCAGGATTCTAGGTATAACCAGCAACTTGCAACAAGCTGGTAGAAACTAATCCAATCTATTCTGTGGTCCTGATCTTGTGTTTGAGACTAAATGCAGACTTTATTGCTATACCGAACCAAATTTTGTTATTTCCTCCACTCCCCGTTTTGTGTAACATCCAGTCTGATAAAGAGCTCTGGAAAGCTCTTTTATGTCTTCTGCTTGATGAAGATACTCTCCAACTGCATGACTTTAAAGGGTCTACCTTGAGCCATCATCTACCAAACTTCTATTTTGGAAACATTTTTCAGCTGACGTTCATATTTTAGATGTTAAGCTATGGCAAATCAAGCTAAACAGAATCAGAATCAGAATGGTTAGAGACCATAGAATAATAAGAAAGCCAAGAACTAAATGTGAGTGTTCCTATGCACTGATATTAACTCAAAATTCTTTGTACCCACCCTTTCAAAGCTGAAGCAAAATTATAATAGAATTTCTTTAAAAAAATAGCATTTTCAAAGACTGAAAGAAAGATGCTTGGATGGGCAGAACTGTTGTTATTTATCACATTGTCAGTCTTCACTTCAGCACAGAAACAGCCATGAGTGGAGTCATACTTGAAGATGTAGACCATGTAGTTCAGATCAATGAAAGGGTCATTGATGGCCGCAACCTCAAGTTCACCAGAGTTCACTGCAGCTCTGGTGACCAGACTGCCAATACTGCCAAATCCATTAACTCCAATTTTCACCTCTGGAAATTGGGCTCCAAAGGGGTCCCTGACCTAACTCCAGTTCGTTGATCATGCTCTGATTTTTTAAAAACGTGTCTTATTAATTGTGTTCACATACAGTGCTGTGTTTTAATATTTATTGAATGGGCATGGTCCACCACGGCATTACAAAATATGGTGTGGAATATCAGGATCATGTTCTAGATGCACCGGTGCCCCAGATTCTTCCAGGTGCATTTCAGGGTCCCAGTGCTTACTCAGAAAACCCACGACGGCCTGGGTTCTCCAAGGAGCGCCTCTCTTTATTTGGCTGGTTAAACAATCTATGGCCATTTAAATGTGCTTGTGGAAGAGGGAGTTATTGGTTGTTGTTGTTGTTATGATTGTTGTTGTTTAGTCGTTTAGTCGTGTCCGACTCTTCGTGACCCCATGGACCAGAGCACGCCAGGCACTCCTGTCTTCCACTGCCTCCCGCAGTTTGGTCAAACTCATGCTGATAGCTTCAAGAAAACTGTCCAGCCATCTCGTCCTCTGTCGTCCCCTTCTCCTTGTGCCCTCCATCTTTCCCAACATCAGGGTCTTTTCCAGGGAGTCTTCTCTTCTCATGAGGTGGTCAAAGATGTTTTGTTTTTTCATGCTGTAAACCACCCTGTGATCTTCAGATGAAGGGTGATAGATATATATATGTTTATGTTATGTTATGATTTCAGTTTCAAGTTTCACCACCCCACTGCCATTGTTCCCTGCTGTTCATCCTCTGCCTAATTGCTACCACCTGCTTGCTTGTCAGGCACAGCCAATGAGCAAGCAGACAGTGGCAGCTACTTCTTCCTTTTCTCACCAGCTTTGTGATTTGCTTGCTCGTTCCCTCTGGACCAGAGTGAGAGGCAAGTGAACAAACAGGATACAGTGGTGAAGAAGAAAAGCAGGCCCAGAGGGTACTTGCTGGTGGGCACATGACCAAGGGGAGGCCAGGTGTCCAGCCATGCTGACCCTTGATGCCAACCCTGCTTGCCATGAGGGAGGGGCAGGTGTCCCAAGGCTGAAGAATGAACTTTACCCTGAGATATGCAGCACTCCTTCTTTGCTGGTCTACTGGAGGCAGAGGAGAAACAAAATGAACAAGATCCAACTCTTCTGCATGGCCTTCAGATCAACTGGCTAGTCTTGTTTTCTTACAGTGGTCCTGATTTATTATGGTTTCACTGGAGGGATTTATTCACATTTGTTTACTTTGTCTTATTTGCTACTGTACAGTACCTTGAGCGCTGGAAAAGCACCTAACAAGTTATTTAAATAGATCAGTAATGTACCAGTGACACTTTGACACAACAAATCGTTATGAAATCGTTATAATTTGCTTTCTATATATATATTATTGTTGATGCTCTTGCTGTTAAATTGCTTTAAGATATTTCATGGGAAACCATTCATAAATGGAATTAAATAACCAGGACACTGCACCAGCTCACATTATACTGATGAGTTTTGCTTATTGCAGAAAAGGCCTCTGTGGCTTATGAACTCACCCTACCAGCCAGAAAATGTGGCCAACTTGGCAACCACCCATGTTTTGCAACCCCAGGCAGGCAACAAAAGCCGGATATTTTATGAAGCTTCCTGGTCCTGTCTTACATATACTATGAACGGTGCAATAGTATATGAGTGACAACATTCTGCCTGCACCAATGCACCTTCTCCTCTCCAAGGCCCACAAATTTCTAATTTCATTTCAACAGACTTTCAGATTCTTTCCAATAGCCCTGCCATTTTATGCTGTGGGTTAAACCACAGAGCCTAGGACTTGCCGATCAGAAGGTCGGCGGTTCGAATCCCCGTGACGGGGTGAGCTCCCATTGCTCAGTCCCTGCTCCTGCCAACCTAGCAGTTTGAAAGCATGTCAAAGTGCAAGTAGATAAATAGGTACCATTTTGGTGGGAAGGTAAACGGCGTTTCCGTGTGCTGCTCTGGTTCGCCAGATGCGGCTTAATCATGCTGGCCACATGACCCGGAAGCTGTACGCCGGCTCCCTTGGCCAATCAAGTGAGATGAGCGCCGCAACCCCAGAGTCAGTCACGACTGGATCTAATGGTCAGGGGTCCCTTTACCTTTACCTATAAAGTACAGAGCTTATACTAATATCTCAAGTAATATTTGTAAATAAGGCAAAGATCCACTTTGTATCAGGAAGAATTCATGGCCAGTCAGTATTTCTAATTAGCTATGTGTCATTTTCTTATAGTTGGCTGCTTTGCTAATGTCAGGCTGATGGGTAGGAAACTGAATGGTGCTCTATACAATCCCAGCTCTGAAGAGGGAGGAAAGAATTTGCTTTCAGCACATGCCAATTCTACAGCTTCACATTTTTATTCTAGACAGATTTCATACAGCAACTGCAGCTAATTGTTATATGGGGTGATCATCACTGATATTGTATTGTGCTACTTTACATTGAATTATGATAGATAGATAGATAATTTTATATTTTCTAGACACACTTGGATGCAAACAGGCACACATAAAATAAACACCTGGAGTCCTGTGCCCAGTTCCAGGCACCACAATTTTAGGAGGATATTGACAAGCTGGATGTTCCCTGCCTTCTCTCCTCTGGCACCCCCTTTACTCTGGAGGGCCCCCCAACTCCTGCAGCATACTTTGAGAGTGCATGGGGAGGAATGTTCTGTTGTGGAAAAGGAAACCTGTTGTTTGAGCAGAACATACACACTGGATTCAACCCTGTGCTGTTTTTGAACATATGGGCTTAATCGGACTAGAGAACTCTTCCGCAAAACCCCAGTTGCAAATATGCTAAATGTTAGATTTTCCAAAAATACAAAGCATGGCTTGTGGTTGTCTGCATTAAGTAAAGAACATCAACTCCTAGAGCTCAACATGATCCCCAAGCATGATTTTTCTGTCTCATTCTTTACAGCTACAATACACAGCTGAGCCTGCTTATTCACATAGAGCCAATCTGACTGCTGTTGAGTAAGTGGGTTGTAGACTATGGACTTAATGAATAACTGCAGCAAAGGAAAATGAAAGGGGAGAAATTTTCACCTTGAGTCTACATCAATATTTTCCCATTTAATCTGTATAGCCTGCTATTTTCAATTTAGCCTCCCCCCATTCCAATCATAGCCTGACTGTTTATCTACTTCCCATTAATGAATTATAAATAAACTTGATAATTAAAAGCTGGTATTTACAATCCTTGCTACGCAGCCCTTGTGCAATAAATGGGTGATGTGAGTGAGGCTGTCGTTCTGCATTACATGCCCCTGTTTAAAACTCAGTGGGGTTTTTTGACAGCATTGCCAAGGTTTTTCAGTAGCAATGGAAATGAAGGAATGGCAACATCTTATTAATGCTTATAAATGACTTGCCCTCATCTGGTTACTCATGATTTTAAGTCTCTGTAATAAAACAGTAGATTGCCAAGTACCAAAAAGGCAATGTGGCACACACAAGTTCTACATTGAAGTAGCTTCCACTGTTGTGCAACACACACACACACACACACACACACACACACACACACACGGTTGTATTTGTATATGTGTGTGTATCTATCTCTCTCTCTTTCTTTCTTTCTTTCTTTCTTTCTTTCTTTCTTTCTTTCTTTCTTTCTCAATCAGTTAAATCCTGCTTTCTCCAAGGAACCGAACCCTAAGCAAGGTATAACGTGCACTCCCATTTTATTCACACAACAATGTTGGATGATAGTTTATGTTCAGGGATAATGATTAGCTCAAAGTTCTACCCCTGGCCCCATACTCAAGGCAGGCTCATAGCCGATGAACCTGGGCCTCCATAACATGGCTGCATTCATATATAATTTTATGCCAAAGCGGAGCTTAGCATGACTGTGCTGGCTCCCTTAGAGACTGCAGCTGCCTTGCTACATCTGCTGTCCTAAATATCATTCCCACTGAAAGGTTGGAACAGGCTAGGTTCTCACTGAACAAATGAGGAGATCAGTGGCTCTACATTTTGCCTCATTTCTCAGGTTCTACAAGGGTTACAGGCTCTCTTTCTTTCTTAACACATGGACTAGAGTCTATTTGTTGCTTATGAAACTCTGTATACCTCCATGTAAGATCTGTTCAACAGCGGAACCAACTACCTCAGAAGGTGATGGACTCTCTTTCATTGGAAGTTAGATGGCCATCTGTCAAGGATTCTTTAGCTGTGGTTACTGCACTGCAGGAGGTTGAACTAGATAATCCTTGGGTTCCCTTCCAACCCTACAATTCTATGGTTTTATGTATACTGATGACACTTCAGAGCTACTCATGAGGTTTAGCATACTTGGTTTTTTGGTAACTTCTTCCCTGTACTTTTGGTTTGGTAGTAGAATACAAAATTAAGGAACGCTCCTATGTAAATGTGAGCTAAGACTCCAACACCAACAGTCCTGATCGCTACTAGATAAACGTGTCAGTTTGTTGTTTAGGCCAGTTTTTGCATAATATACTATGAATTGATGGTGAAATTTTTGGAGAGGTGCCTTGCTGATTCCATGGTTGATGCCCAACTAAAAGTAGATGCAATAGGCAACTGAACATTGAAGCTTCCTTAAAAAGAGGCAAGCTATTGGCTCATTTAGTTCAGTATTTTCTAGCAGTTATTTTTCAGGGTCTTAGACAGAAGCTTATCCAAGATAGCTAGATATGCCAACATGTTGAACTTGGAACTTTCTACATGCAAAGCTTGTGGTATGTCACTGAGTTATAGTGTTTCAAGTGTACCTGCAGAGCTCTGCTGGTGCCAAGAGGCTTTGTCAGACCAAAAGTGTTTAAACGGGCAAGCGCAGAACCAGACCATCCACTGTCCTAAGTGCCACTAATTTCATTTGCACAAGTACTGACTTGGCATGTATTCCAATGAAGTTTTTGTATACAGGAACAGTAGGAGGAAGCAGGCATAGACCAGTCAAGACATAGAATAATAGAATCTCAGAACTGTAGAGTTGGAAGGGATCCTGAGAGTCATCTAGAGCAACCTCCTGCTATGCAGGAATCTCAACTAAATTATTGAATTATGTTCCTATTTGTTTAATAAAGTTTACTCACAGATAACTATGCAGGCTTATTCTGTAACTGGCTTATATGCATGTTGAAAAAAGCTGCCATATCTCAGGTGTGTGACAGTTAATGATCCATGAAATGGCATTAATCCAGAACAAAACTCATCCTGGTGTGCTGCAGAGAAGTTAAGCTAGTCATGCTCTTCTCCTTAAGGCCTGTTGCAATTCCAATCATGCATAATGGGCCACTGGTGTATGATAACACCATTTTGTGGCTCTGGGTAAGCAGCAAAAACAAGAGGCACAAGACCTGGCTGCTTTGCTTCATATATGCCCCGGGGGTTGCTCAGCTTTCTTTGTTTGACTTTCTGCAGTGTGTTCATATTACACTTTGCAGTAGGATTTCCTCTTCACTTTCACATGGGAATGATTGGGGAGTGCATCCTCCTTGGGGCAACTATTATAGGAGAATTCAGCATTTGAGGATTCCTGGTCTGAGGCCATGACAGTAAGCAAGAATCCATTTTCAGCAGAGATAGCTAGTTTGAGGTGGCGAGATATAATGCAATCGGTGGGACTTGAACTGTTATGCTACAACATTTTCATATAAATCCTCAGTGGGGGTTACTTATCATTGTGTTGTTGTTTAGTTGTGTCTGACTCTTTGTGACCCCGTGGACCAGAGCACGCCAGGTACTCCTGTCTTCCACTGCCTCCCGCAGTTTCGTCAAACATGTTGGTAGCTTCAAGAACACTGTCCAACCATCTTGTCCTCTGTCATCCCCTTCTCCTTGTGCCCTCAATCTTTCCCAACATCAGGGTCTTTTCCAGGGAGTCTTCTCTTCTCATGAGGTGGCCAAAGTATTGGAGCCTCAGCTTCATGATCTGTCCTTCCAGTGAGCACTCAGGGCTGATTTCCTTCAGAATGGATAGGTTTGATCTTCTTGCAGTCCATGAGACTCTCAAGAGTCTCCTCCAGCACCATAATTCAAAAGCATCAATTCTTCGGCAATCAGCCTTCTTTATGGTCCAGTTCTCACTTCCATACATCACTACTTATCATTAGCCCCACAATTTCCAGCAAAATATCTTCTCTCTTTTACTACTTTTGTTCCCCATAAAAACCGCCCTCTTTCACTTCAGTTTATCCTTTTTGTGTGTGCATAAGCAGATATCATTTCTAGATTTCACATTTTGGTCATGAAAAACAGTGCTTTGTACTTTTAATTAGTGTGTAGCAGCACAGATTCAACATATGCAGCTTTTCATGTTAATGAGCTAGTACAACTGGAGAAGCTGCCCAATCCATAATCTGCATGCTATTAAAAAGGGGAAGAGATATATTTTCAGTCAAGATTTGGCAAACCTGGTCAAGATATGCATGTTGCCAACATCTTCTTGGCTGCAACACCCCAGCCATGAATTATGCTCTGCATAACAGGAATTAGAAACTGACTGAGCCAAGTAACAAAGGCAACATTTAGCATGATAAATAGGTGGACTTGGTCATCATTTAAGGATGCAGTTCCATCACAGGAAACAGCATCAGTTGGGAACTATTACAGAATAAGGCTGCATCGTTATCTGTAAATGATCCCCATTAAACAAAGAGGAACATACTTCAATGTAAACATGTACAGGATTGCAGTATAAGGCTGCAACCATAATACAATAGGCTCAAATTCCATTTACTTCAATCAGATCCATAAGATTGCGCACACAGTGGCCACTGAAAGAAATCTATATCATAATCTACTTGGGGATTTTTCAGTAGTGGTAAAACTGCTGACAATGATCGTCTGAGCTACCCTAATGTCTCAGAGGGCTGGAGCAGACAGAAGGATCTTTGGATGCCAGTAGGAAAGCTAATCAGAGGTAGAGGATAGGACGGAAACGCCTTGAGAAAATGCAGCCAGCGATCTAAAATGGAGGCAAGCCCAAGGAAGCAGAAGGGCTAAAATGTGGTATGATTCAGAGGAATGAAAGTGACATAAAAACACCAGAGACAGGATTCAGAGATGAAGACAAGCTGGGAAGAGAATGGACAAAGGGAAGGGGAACACGTGATCAGGAACTCCAAAGAAAAAGTAGGCTAAATGTTCACATGTGGATTTAAAACAATGACCTAAAAATCTTCAAAAGCAGGCTTAACAGATCCTACCCTCCACCTGGACTATCTGACTATGCTAATTTCCACTACTGAAGCATTTTAGATAACTGTTAAGAAAGGAAAGCTGTCCTTATCTTTGTGGAATGCTGAGCAATGCTGAGAGTTACAGTAAAATTTCAGAACTGGAAAAAAGCATCAATTTGCCGACACGTGGGCTGAGTTCAGATGTTGCAGAGACAAACCATCTGACTGTAGTCAAAACCATGGTTTCCAATCCTGGAGCAGAGACGAACTATGAGGTATAGTATGATGTAAGGGGAATCGGGGCGTGTAAGAACAGAAGGAAAGGGGAAGAGGGAGCCCATTATCTCATTGCAGTAAAGTGTTGCCCACTCACAATGCCCAATCCATGCTTTGCCACAATAAGTGAATCAAGGCACTTGATTGAAACATGCCAAAATGAATTTATCTTAGCAATCTACTCCAATGCTAAGCTGATTTTTCCTCTCCCTCAGACATAAATTTGTATGTAGAAAGCGGTGAAAGCAAGCAACAAGCTCTAACCTATATTTCGTCTAATATATAATTTTTGTCCCTATCACATATTGTGTTGCCAGGAAAAAAGTAAATAAGTATATAAAGAAAGTTATTACAGAGTTATTCCTGAAGCCATATTTTTTTTATAAAAAACCTACCTCTATAAGTAAATGAAACTTACAGTCCCTTAGGGATTATCATAAATCCACATACTGTCCCCAAGTGCTAGATTTAGTGTTTGGGCCTTTGAATTAGCTGGGGGGAGGGAGTGTAAAAAGCTCATGCAGAGACACAGCTGCCTTTTGGCTACGCATCCAGACAGGCTTGTTGGCAACAGAGTTTCCCCCTAAAAGGTGACAATTGACTTTCAAATGATAATCCACTGCCAATTCAACTATTTTCTCCTCCAGAAATCAAAAGAATTTCTATCCAGTGCACCTGCAGGAAGAAGGTCAGCCATGCTTTTAATCTCTTCATTTAAGGCACTTTCCCCCCAAACCGGTGGATTTACTTAAGCAAAATATGTATATCGGCTGTTCTCAATAATAATAAAATAAAACAGAAAAACTCATCAAGGTATGCCACTTACCCAATACTTGACAACAAATATTCACTGTTTAGCTATTAATCCTTTACAAAGACATTTCATTTCATAGAATCGTAGAGTTGTAGAGTTTGAAGGGACCCTGAGGGTCATCTAGTCCCACCCCCTGCAAATCTTCTATGGCTTCCTTCTGCATGGATTTACACAGAAAATCCCTTTACAGAGATCCCACAAAATATGCATTTTAATGGCAGGTCATTCTTAATACTATCTCCTTATGAACAGTATCATCACTCAAAATATAGTTTGTTTCGCCACTAAATTGCCTTTTGTGGATGCTTAGGTAAAGGTAAAGGGACCCCTGACCACTAGGTCCAGTCGTGGCCGACTCTGGGGTTGCTGCGCTCATCTCGCTTTATTGGCTGAGGGAGCCAGCGTACAGCTTCTGGGTCATGTGGCCAGCATGACTAAGCCGCTTCTGGCGAACCAGAGCAGCACACGGAAATGCCCTTTACCTTCCCACTGGAGTGGTATCTATTTATCTACTTGCACTTTGACATCCTTTCAAACTGCTAGGTTGGCAGGAGCAGGGACCGAGCAACGGGAGCTCACCCCGTCACTGGGATTTGAACTGCCGACCTTCTGATCAGCAAGTCCTAGGCTCTGTGGTTTAACAGTGGTTAAAAACAGTGAATAGGGCTGAACAGGCAGAAGCCACAGTCATCTGCTTGGCAGAGACCTCTTTATGTTTCCACCACACAATAAAAGCGAGCCATAGCAAAGAATGCAGCCTGATACACCCTGCCATTGATGCCGCACTTGTTCACAATGAGTTTGGCACTTCCTTTCCAAACATGTATTACTGTTTACCCATACTCTAGCACAATGGTGCTCAGTGGTAGTATTTATGCTTTGCACAGATGGCCCAGTATTTCAAACTGCGAGGCAGGACCCTCCTGTGTTCAAGATGTTTACAAGAAGGATCAAAGTGTATGGAATTCCCTCCCTGGTACAGTCATGTGATGGACTGGTGTCTTTGTTCTCACTGTTTTGGACGACTAATATGCATTAAACAGAAAAACAGGAGCAACAATGTGCAAATCCTCCACTGTGTTGTTGGAACACAGCCATCAGGACAGCTCCAGTTCCAGTGGTTGTGTGGTGGTGTTGCAGCTGACACCACCACCTTATAAAGAGCAGTAATGGACCAATTCCAAAATATGTGCTTCACTGAACTTCACCTACATTGCCAGCAAATGGTCACTAAATGTTCTAGTGGCATAAGAGCATTCCTCTGACTGGCTGATTAAATATCAAAACTTGGCCATCTTCAGATGAAGCCAGGTTGCTCCAGATGGCAATCTGTGTGCTAGAGGGCTACATACCATTTGAGACTTATTGTGAATAAGCCCCATGTCCCAGCACAGCAACTCGCTCCTGAATAAACACACATGACTTGAAATACCTTTACGAAGTTATCTCAAAGGAAACTATCGAATCAGTTAATTATGGGATTTGTTTGTTTGTTCCACTGTAGATTTTAAAGGTAGTTAATTGGTGGTACGTTTGCAATTAACAGAGACAATCTTCTGAGAAAGCATTTGTTCTGTAATCAAAGGTAGATGCAAGTTTAACTTTCTTAATTTTAATTAATTGTGCAAAACATTTTTTTTGGCAGGAAAAGGGTCCCGGTGGAGAATATTGAACTAGATACAAACCATTTGCTTACCACATCAATAAATCCTAACAGTCCTCCGACAATACTTTCTTAGCAAAAGACTCAGAGGGAAAGCAGTGCAACCTCTTTACTGCACTGCCTAATAAACCAACATTTTAATAGCTAATCCTTTGGGCTATAACTCATGGTGCAAACACTTAACTTGCATTAGAGCTAATGGGAACTATATGTGCCATCGAGAGAAGAATGCACTGCTCTAACATAGATTTCCCTTGTAGGGAAACATACCATATATATATAGTGAGAATATCTCCCATGATAATAGCCTCCCATATTTAAAAATCAAATAAAATGATTTTTTAAAAAATAAAATAAAAATAAAAATGGTGGACAGTTACTTTTAATCACTAGTCATCCACAGTAGCAGGCTGTGGCTCAATTTTATTGTTCCATTTAGGGTTTTTTCCTCTAGGAGTCGGGAAATGCTTTGAATTGAACAATGTCAATACTAAACACAAATTTACAAATAGAGAATGACCGAATGACCATATTTTTGCTAACTTTGCGTGTTTGCGGGGGGAGAGAATGTATTTCCCCAAGCTTTGAAGAGTAACATAGGAGAGAGGCTTCACAAGTAAATTGCCGTTGACGATACAGTTGTACCTTGGATCTCGAACGCCTTGGCTCCCAAACAAATCGGCTCCCTAACAATTGAAACCCGGAAGTGAGTGCTCCAGTTTTTGAATGGTTTTTGGAAGCCAAATGTCCAGCGGGGCTTCCTGCAGGCAATCAGAAGCCACACTTTGGTTTCCAAACGTTTTGGATTCCGTTCAACTTCCAAGGTATGAATGTATTCCCTTTCTCCCTGATTGCTGCTCTAGCCACTGCTCATGTGCACAGACAAGAGTAACATCCAGTAGCATCAGAATCCATTCATTCTTCTCCGCCTCAACACTATGACGAACAAATGTATGACCCAAGGTGATTTTTCCACTCCCATTTCAGAGCATATCGGAAACACAAAATTATGGCCTACTGTCACCTACAGCAAACAAGGCAGACCAGCCTATTTAGGAGGTTTGTGGTAGCATTCAAAAATTAATTCCTTTATTTCATCCATTCATTAACTTTGTATACCACCCTACATCCGAAGAAGAAGAGTTTGGATTTGATATCCCGCTTTATCACTACCCGAAGGAGTCTCAAAGTGGCTAACAATCTCCTTTGCCTTCCTCCCCCACAACAAACACTCTGTGAGGTAAGTGAGGCTGAGAGACTTCAGAGAAGTGTGACTGGCCCAAGGTCACCCAGTAGCTGCATGTGGAGGAGCGGGGAAGCGAACCCAGTTCACCAGATTATGAGTCCACCGCTCTTAACCACTACACCACACTGGATCACAAGGCGTTTCACAACATAAAAATACAAAATAAGGGCACAAAATGCATAACAAAACAAGAAACAAGCCAATAGCCCACCCCACTCTGCTGACACACATACATTTAAAAAGCCGTAGATTGTTTGATCAGCCAAAGGCCTGGTTCATGGAGCCTCCCTGAGGAGAGCATTCCACAAATGGGGAGCCACAGCAGAAAAGTCCTGTTCTTGTGTTGCCGCCCTCCAGACCTCTCTTGGAGGAGGCACTCAAAGAAGGGCCTCAGAGGGTGATCTCAGGGTCCATTCATGTGGGAAGAAGCACTCCTTGAGGTATTGTGGTTCTGAACCATTTAAATGTTTTATAGGACAAAATCGGTACTTTGAATTGGACAGCCAGTACAGTTGGGCCAGGATTGATGTTATATGCTCAAACATCTTGATCCAGTGAGCACCCTCACCACGCAATTCTGCACCAGCTGAAGTTTCTGAACCATCTTCAGAGGCAGTTACCTGAACAAAGACAACAGAAGTTAGGCTATCCCTGTCCAGATAGGGTGTAGCTGGACCAACAGCTGAAGCTGATGGAACACACTCTGTGTCACCGAAGCCACTTGAGCCTCAAGTGACCACAGTGGATCCAGGAGTAGCCCCCAAACTACCTACCCACTACTTCAGTGGGAGTGTAGCCCCATCAAGCTTCAGCTTGCAACAAGTGAGTGATTCGGTTGCCATGAGCAGGCAATGCCACCAGCACAGAAAACGAAGGTGTATATAACAGGCCATAGATAACTCCACATTTTGATGATATTCTATGTTTATCTTGCAAGTCAAATAGGTGAAAATATCATATTTAAGATACATAGAATCCATGATACTTAATGCTCTTCTTTTGCAGATATTACATACATTTGCATACATGTATGCATTATTTTTTTTCCTACGTGGCAGGAATATGTCTTCGGCTCTCATATACTTCTATAATTTATTCTATTCCTTCTTTCACATAGCTATTTTGTTGTGCGGTTTTTCTGGATTGTAGTTTGCAAAGTAGCTTGTTTCCTCATTCCCAGTGGAGTTTTGCAATTGTGTTGCTTGAAAAGCTGTCATCCACTTTGCACAGCAAACTGCTTTTGAACTTTATGATAATTTCCAACAACAGTTTGTGATATGGCATGCAGTGGTTTCTTGTCTTAAGAAACAAATCAAAACACCCATGGATTTATGCAAACTCCTAAGTGTGCTTAAAGTAACTCTCAAGTTAGGGATACAAAAATATTTGCAATTTTCATGGAGCCAAACTAAAATTGCCTATTCACTGGTGCACATGAGTATTCCAAACAAGATTCAAGATGTATTGTTAAGTGTGTGCGCGCACACACACAAACACACAACCTGATCAGCAACGAAAAGCCCAGCATGATGTGGACCCCAGCATTGAAGGGGGTCCAATGATCAATACCAACACAAATGATTTTTAAAAGCTGGTTGGTGCTCTGAATAGAGCAATTGCAAAAATATATATATCTGTGAAAATTGTTCTGAACAAATCATTCCAATACAGGAATAATTTGAATGGGTTTGCATATGCTTGTGCTATATGATGGCATTTATGTTTATGTATACAGCACTATTGCTAGCTTGCTACTGAGGTGTTCCATAGCTTAGTGGTAGAGCAAACGTTTTGCATACATAACACTCCTGGCTAATTTCCTGGTAAATCCACTCAAACTGATTTCAGGCAGCAAGAACTGGAAAACAAGAACTCTGGCTAAAACCTGGAGGGGCTGTTGCTTGTCAGAGCACACTGCAGTAGTCTGGGTGGTCTGATTCAGTATAAGGCAGCTTTGAATATACTGTGATTATTTTCACCACTTTGGTCTTACTTTATTCTTTATCCTAGCAAGCAGAAAGCCTGCAAAGCAAATAGATGGAGAGGCCTTAGTGGCTGTCAGTAGAAAGATCCTTTCTAGACAGCAACTGATCAGCATTCAGGTGTTTCAGCAGAAAATAGAAGTGCACAATTTCCCTCCATCTGTCAGACGTCAGAAGAGGAACACAGAATCTCATGGATACTACCAACTCTCTTTTACACTTTAGAGGTCAAAGAGTGCAGTATATACGAATGTAAATGAATTGAGGAAGCAAGCGATCGACACTATTAATCTCAATCTGAGATGTTAAGTGAAAGGAATCAAACAGTAATTTCTTAATATCTTTCTTCAGTGCTCTGAAAACTGAATGGAAGCTTTCTGCATACTATAGCAAAATAAGCTTTCTGCATGGTATAGCTAGACTGGTGACTGGGAGTGGCCGCCAGGACCACATAACACCGGTCCTGAGGGATCTGCATTGGCTCCCAGTACGTTTCCGAGCACAATTCAAAGTGTTGGTGCTGACCTTTAAAGCCCTAAACGGCCTCAGTCATGTATACCTGAAGGAGCGTCTCCACCCCCATCGTTCAGCCTGGACACTGAGATCCAGCACCGAGGGCCTTCTGGCGGTTCCCTCATTGCGAGAAGTGAGGTTACAGGGCGCCAGACAGAGGGCCTTCTCGGTAGTGGCGCCCGCCCTGTGGAACGCCCTCCCTTCAGATGTGAAGGAAATAAGCAGCTATCTTCTTTTTAAAAGACATCTGAAGGCAGCCCTGTTTAGGGAAGTTTTTAATATTTAATGCTGTATTGTTTTTAACACTTGATTGGAAGCCGCCCAGAATGGCTGGGGAAACTCAGCCAGATAGGCGGGATATAAATAATAAATTATTATTATTATTATTGACAGTGAGCCCTGGCAGATTCTGCTACTGTTGTGGCTAAAGCTTCACTTTCTACCACATCAGTAATCCCCAGTCATGTTTCTAGCATATTAATATCCCTGCAGTGATTACTTTTAGAAAAATAGAAACAGAGGTCCAAAAAGTTTTCATCAAAATTATTTGGGGCACCAGAGCCAGTTTTGTTATTCTTAACTCTGAGGGAGGCATCACCCTGAGAAAGAAGACTCAGCATCCACCTCTGTTTTGGAACCCAGCAAGTCAGAACTCTCCAACACAGCACAGCACACCAGCAATCCATAGCACCTGATTCTCTCCATCAGTGGAAGGTTTAAAGCAGCTACTGGGAGGCATGATGGTGCAACAATTTAAGGTGAAGCCCTGTACCTTTAAGAAACTTCCAGCTCGCAGTTGAGAGGTAGGACTTGGAGAATAAATCAGTTGTCTTCTGGTACTTTAAGGGCTCCTGTTTAGCTCAGGCTTCTTCCAGAATGTCTCTGCTCCCTGAGATCTATTAAGCACTGCAGACCTTTTCTCCAACTCTCTGGTACCTCTCCTGACACCTGCTGCTTCCAAATCATCATCCAAACCCTTGGCAAGCAGCTCCACAGTCTGCAGGAGACTAGTACAGGAAAGGGGAGTCTTTGGCACTTGGATTCACAATGCAGTTACACTGAGATTGCTTCATGGCAATATTGTGCATGAAGGGAATCACACAGAGAGGATTCACAAATAGGATTCAGACAGTAAAACACTGGCTTGCCTTTATCAAATATCAAAGTATTTCACTTTGGCCCAGTTTAGGCATTACTCTAAACCATGGTCTTGTGTTACTGAAATAAGCATGCATGAGCTTTGGGCTCAACATTCCACTCCTGCTCCAACTGCAAAGAGATTGAAGTATTTCCCCCTTGTGATATATGAATGGGGTTTATTCAAACTACTGTTAGCTAACCAGAATCAAACCTTCCCAGCACTGAAACAGAATTTAGCTTACATCAAACCAGGAATGTAGCATAACACACTCCTTTGGCTGGGTGATGTGTGCCAAAACTTGAAGTCTGCTGTCACTCCCCCTATACCATGAACCACTGCAAATCCTGACTCCCTAGTGAGTTGGGGGAAGCTAAGAATTTTTAGAAAAACAGCATATTTCAAACTCCCCACTTCCATAACCCAGTGCTTCAAAAGCATCTCTTTTCTGTGACCAACACCCAGCAGTTGGCAACCCTGCCAACTATTAAAAGGGAAATGTTGCAATCCACAGCATATTGACCCAGATATAGCCATATTAAAAGAAATGAAACTAGGTATTCCAGAGTCAGTAGGTTGTTTAATTCATCCAAAGTTTCCACTTAAATAGCCGTTGCTAGTGCTATTTATATTTATATTTATTTATATTTATATAGATTGTTATTTTTTGTGGTGGTGGCTGTTATTATTTAGCTTTCCATTGTATTTAATCTGTGTAGGCAAAAATATGCCACAGGAGACTAACGTTCCTGAGATGGCACAAATTAGCCAAAAGAACTCTAAGCACGATGCGCCCAGGGTGAAAATATTATTGTAGAGCCCCCATGAACACTTCTCTCAGTGAGGCAAGTAGGCACAATATGCTGAGAGTTACTCTGGCACAAGGACCTCTGGAATGAAAGGGCTGTACTGAGTCAGAAGGAAAAGATGGCTGGAAACACTTTAACTGAGGCCTGGGCAGGTGTCTGGATATTTTAACTGCAAAATACTTTGTAATACTTCTTTTTCTTTTTGCTAACTTATTTTATTCATTCATTTAGTTATTTAGTTTCTATACTGCCCTTCGTTCAAGGATCACAAGGCAGTTTACAATACAAAAACACAAAAATACATAACATAGTAACCAACGAAAACAACACCACACCCCTAGTTGAAAAGGCCATATAGATTGCTTAATTAGCCAAAGGCCTGTTTTTGTCTGGTGGCTAAAGATACACAACAAAGGCACCAGGTGAGCCTCCCTGAGGAGAGCATTTCACAAATGGGGAACCATCATGGAAAAGACCCATTCTCATGTTGCCACACTCCAAGGCACAAAGAACGTCTTCAGATGATGATTTCAGAGTCTGGGTTGGTTCATCTGAGGAGAGACGCTCCTGGAGGTATTGCAGTTATGAGCCATTTAAGGCTTTATACAGTGGTACCTCGGGTTACAGACACGTCAGGTTACAGATGCTTCAGGTTACAGACTCCGCTAACCCAGAAATAGTACCTCAGGTTAAGAACTTTGCTTCAGGATAAGAACAGAAATCACGTGGCAGCGGTGTGGCAGCAGCAGGAGGCCCCATTAGCTAAAGTGGTGCTTCAGGTTAAGAACAGTTTCAGGTTAAGAACGGACCTCCGGAACGAATTAAGTACTTAACCCGAGGTACCACTGTAGTTCAAAATCAGCACTTTGAATTGGGCCCAGAAAACTAATCGGCAGCCAGTGCCAGGCGGTCCAGGATTGGCATTATATTGTAAGCCAGCTTCAACCACGGAATAAGCATGGACAAGTCAGAAGCTCTCCCAACAGGGTTGCTTTACTTTTGATATGCCTTACGTACCAGAGAGTAAGAAATGAGCAGCTCCATCTGCTGATGGCAAAGCAATTGTCACATAGTGGTTATCTCTGCACTTTAGCAGCTGTTCAATAAACTCCAGTGCACTATGAATGTACCTATGATATTTACACTATGCTATTTTAGTTTTATACCAGTCTAAATGTGAGAATTTCCCCCTGTTAAAGTCCTGCGAAGTATAATTTGATGGAGGAGCTGGGAAATCCATGCCACAGATCACTAACTGCCCATCACAGAATTATTGTCCCCAGGATTTATTTAGAAGGAGGAATACCTGTTGAGCCATTTTAAGTCTGCAGTATAGATATGCCCACAGAGGCTGTAAAATGATGGCAACAGACAAGATTTAACTGGCGTAGTACATAAAGCCAATATAATGTCCTTTCGCACAAGTACTGGAAGTCTCACCCAGAGAATGTTGTAGGCATGTTAAAATCTGACTACATATACTTTAATCCAAAATCCAGTTACTACTTCCCTAAACCAAAAGAGAATTAGTTTACATCAAACCAGGGATGTAGCAAAACACACTCCATTAATTTGGCTATCTCCTCTAATCAGCAGGGTGCAGACAAAACATTTTCTTACCAATGACTAGGCAGTGCAACATACCGTAAGTGGGAAGCAATCAAGGAAACAAACAAGTCTGAATAAAGAAAGAAGCATTAATATATATATATTAATCTCTGATGATCTGATCACCCAATTCCCTACATTTGCTAAACATTTGCTACCACTCCTTTATTTGGCTTTAGAAGGAATGCGGTGTTTTTTTTTAAAAGGTTATTTACACCCAGGAGGATGTCAGCAACAATAATCTCACCTCTCTAGAGTTCAACCTCATCTTGTAATTTAACATCACAGTAATTTATTATATAGCTCCATATGAATTTGCTGCCCCAAGAAAGAACAAGAAACAGAAACTGCTGGTGGAACAATGCAAACTCAAACACTATTTGCATGCACGTGTTGGCTATCACCCATAAAGCTAAGAACATCAAGGGAAAATGATGGGATGGAAGGAATCTTATTTAACAGTTCAGTCTCCAATAGTAAACCATTTCTGGATCCTATAGGTCAGGGGTGGGGGAACCTGTCTCCGTCCAGATGTTGACAGGACTTCAACTCCCATCAGCCCCACCTAGAATTGTCCAATGGTTAGGGAAGATGGAACATGTAATTCAGCAACATCTAGAAAGCTACAGATACCCCATCCCTTGCTTTAGGTGAAATCTATAGGGATGTAAGGCATAATAAAAAATAAATTAAGGAAAATCTCGACAACAAAGGACACTGTATACTGAAAAGAGGCACCAGACGGTTTTCTGAAGACCTCTGTAGGAAGATGATGAAAAATGAGACAGCATTACAAACAGATGAATGAATTGTAAACCTTGTCTCCATCTGTTCAAATTTGATATATTTTTCTAACCAATGCAGTTTTACTATTTGAACTACAGAGATGAGAAACACAGAAAATGATTTAAGCTTCACATGCCCCGACATACAACCTCTACAGCTATAAGTTCTGGTTTTTGAGAAGTCCTCCACACACTCATCCATTTCAATGTGCACATGCACACCAACACACATACACTACTCTATAAACGGGGCAAATATTTCCATCACGGAAACGATGCTGAATGTACCACCTGTAAGCATCTGAGGATCATATGCAGCCTCAGAATTTTCAATTATTTTAACTGTGGTAGCTCCAGAATAAGAAGACTTGAGTACTGCAAACTCTCATATTTTACATCTGGTAGATTAATATAAATTAGATTATTTTTTTTAAGCACCTGACACAGTCTTTAAAAAGTCTGCAAGCTTGCTTGTTTATTGCCTGTTTTAAAACAGAATAGCATCATCGAGATGACACGTTCCTCCAGAAGATAGTTAAGCTGAAACAAATTGATAAGCGCTATGAGACCTGCAGGTATAGGGTGGTATACTACTACTAAATAATAATAATAATAATAATAATAATAATAATAATGGTGTTGGTTCACACACTATAATGCAATGAATACACACCTCCCACACTTTGTTTAGTGTCCTTTCTTCCTGAGAAATGTACTTCTATGTTAATGTTTCTAAAAGTTTCTTCAGTCACATTCATACGTTACCTTTATCACATTCATGTTATCTCAGCTTTCCCCAGCCTTCCAAATGTTTAGGACCATCAACCCCAGCCAGCATAGCCAATGGTCAGGAATGATGGGGGAAACAGTCAAAAACATCTGGAGGGCACCAGGTTGGAAAGTCACTTTTACCTAAACAACACTCTGGTGCACAGAGTGATCTCTAACACTTGTACCAGCATATCAGCCAACAACACCAAGATACTATCCCTGTAAAGCCAGCAAAACACCACACTATATGATACAGTACTGAACTGTGTCAATTTTCCTACAACACATGTAATTGCTGGTGCAGCAGGTGTAGGATCATAAATCAACAGTTCAGATGCAGTCCTACTCAGTCAGAGAATCTTGATTTGGCTATAGAGAATGCCAAATCTTTCAGTTTTAGAGATTACCATGGTTAGTATTGCATTTGCACCAACACTTTCACTAGCAATAGCACCAAAACAAAGTCTGAAACTATGGCCAGAAGCAGTTTTGCAAACTGTGGATGGGTGCTATCACTGGCGATAACTTCAGTGCTGATTAAATGCCAATCACAATTATCTCCCAAACTGAAAAGGGAGGGATGCCCAAGCAAGAGGAGTCGGGTGATCTCTTACACCTAATCCAAAAAGTGGAAACACATAACCAAAAAAGAAGACATAGATCTGCATCAAATTTGTATTTGTTGATTTATATGTATGAATGAAATATTAGAAATAATTACTATAATATAAATAAAAATACAATGCACTTAACTATAGTGAAGAGAACTATGGTCAGGTGATCTGCACGCATCCACATTCTGCTGCCCAGGTGCTAACTAATGATGGATAGCTGTTGATCCTCTCTCTGTTTTTAGGGCTATTGCTGACTAAGTGTACTCAAAGTAGATCCATTTAAATCAATTGACCTAAGTAAGTCATTCCCATTGTTTTCAAGTGGGACACCAGGCTGCACTAAAGAGGAGGTGTGAGAAGGGAAGTCCCCAACATATTCCTGATCATCAAATCATGGTTTGGTGATTGCCAACATTACATCTGAATGGGGCAACAGCAATAGACTGGTTCCATCTGGTTTGGTTCAACTGGGTTATGCACTGGGTGACAAACTATTTATTTGTTCTGGGACAATGAAGCTGGAAATTTAACTCATTGATTTTGAAGGACAGTGACTGATTTCACCAACAATCAACATCTGCCTAATTCATGTACATGGACCAATATGAACCAGGGAAGGACTAGGACTGTCAGGCTGCAAGGGAAGTATTTTAAGGAGAAAAAAATGTTGACAGCACAATTCTAGATTTATCCTTTCTAATTTTGCATTGTCCTCTGCGGGGGAACTGCAGGATTGCTTCTCACCAGCAGTTTTGTAACAGAATATCTGGGACTGTTGCAAAAGAAATGGTTACATCTGGAGGTCAACATGCTTTTTTGTCACACTTGTCCAGATTAATTAATTTTCTAGAATAGGAAGTCATCAGATGATTACTTATAAAAAATATGTATGCAGAAGTGTGTTAATGCATTGTAAAGTTCATTACATTTTTTAAAATAAAATAAAAAACTATTTCTAACACGAAGTGGAACAAATATACTCCTATACAGGCCATTAAAAACCAAATGTCATTTGGAGGTTAAAAAGTGCAATTGCAAATATATATTTCTGCATATATTATGCCAATCACTATGGAACCCTGTTGTAATGATACGGATTTAAGTTTTATAACACTCTAGCAATTAAAGTTATGCACAATCCATATTTAGCAATAAACTGTAGCCCAATTTCATTTAACACACTTTTCTCTCACCTGCAAGAAAATATGCACTACGAAAGCAATATATTTGGGGGGGGGGGGAAGGCTCAGCACATAAACAGGAGGAAATGAGAACTAAACTAACATAAATCATGTCAGTTTTATTGAACCACAATAGAATCTTTATGCTAAAATAACCTGTTTCTTAAGGTTTGAGGCCTGCACAAAGCCAGAACAAATAGAACATATCTTTGGCTTTGTACAAAGCAAAACATAAGAGAATAGATTTAAGTCTGTAAGTGTTTGTATTCAAATATCAAGGTGCCAGAAAAGCAGCCAGCTCATCATGGCAGTCTACCAAAGAGAGAGAGAGAGAGAAAATCCAGTTGATTCCACATGCATCTACTGTATCATTCCTGATTATGCTAGTTCATCTTTAAGACACAGCTCCTTCAGGCTCCTTGTTCGTTGTCCCTAACCCACAAAATGGTCCAAGCACTGCAGCTTCAAAAAGTAACCTCTGCAGTGAAATGAAAAACGGGGAAAAAGCGAACTGATCACGTCTTAGATCTTTATGCTTGACCTCACATGAATATTCATTTCTGTCCAGTAGCTGAGAGGCATTTGTACCGTATCATTTTGGGACACACACACACACACACACACACACACACACACACACACTTGTGTTCTAAACTGAATTGCTCTGAATTTTGCCATCGCTTCCCCCACAAAAGCCACTCCATAATAATCAGATTTTGTCAGGCTTGCCACAGTATTAGTTACTGCATTCCCCCCTCCCCATAAATATCTTTAATTAGGTTAGAACATCTCACACATCTGTGCTTTGGAAGCTTCTGTCAACCCAGCAAATGCAATCACATGGAAACCAATGTCCTCCAGCTATCAGACAATTGATTTTTTTTCAGGATTCTGCTCATGTGTAGCTTAAGGGACATGTGATATGTTCATTCATTTGTCAGTCAGTTCGCCCATGTTTCATTAGCAGAGAGCAGTTTTTCTCCAAACACTGAAATAATTCTGACTGCTCCCTTCCAAAAATACAAAACCCAACAACTTCAAAACACACAAACAAAAGAAAGAAAAGCAACTGCCCGTAAAGGGTCCATCCGGCTAAATGAAGTTTCATCCATGTGAATGGGCAGAGTACATGCTGAAATTATCCATCAAAACAAATGAGACTTGACTCCAAGTGCACCATGCCCAGAGTATATAACTTTAGGATGCAGACACAACTGGAAGTATGGCTTGAGCATGGTCTGTCAGAGTACTTTAAATTATGCACATAATTTCCCTTAAAATTCCACTGTGTGAGATATAATTTGTCACCAATCGATTACTAAAATTGTTTAGAACTGCAACACTGTTTTAAAAGATGGCGGGGGGGGGGGGAACCCAGGAGAAAAGATAGCATCACTTAAGAGCTTTGCCTGCATCACAGAAAATTAAAACTAGTTAATCCAGAGAACTAGTGAGTCCAGAGAACTATAATTGCTGCTTCCAAAATCATTCTTCCATACGTGTGTGTGTGATTCCATATATATCAGAATTGTCCTCAAAATCTCTTGATTAGCCGTGTGCGTATACAAAATACTTGATATCCTAAGCAAAGATGCTTGACAGTACTGTATAGCATAATCTCTAAAACAATGTCGGAGGGCAAGATGCAAACTTAGGTTCTCAATCCATTTGAATATAAGTACCCCAAAGCTGTAAACATGAAGTGTTAACTCGAGTTGGGAAACCCATGCCCAGTGCCTGCAAAAACCTCGAGGAGACTGCAACACTTGTCAATGAAGCATACTTTGGCAGGAATCTTTCCTCCAGTACTATCAATACATAGCATAAGAATTCCCACTTATGTAGCATAAATCATTCTGCATAAGACGTCTTGGGAGGAGGAGAGCATACTGTGTGGATTTTGAAGCTTTCCTTTTTAAACAAGGTGCCAAGGTCATGAAAAACTTAAAAGAATCGCTCCAATTCCACTTGACGGCTGCCCTGCAGGTTGTCTTTTGGAACAAGCTTATGAGATGTATCCTGATGTTTAGATGTGAAATATCATATTAGATATTAATGCGAGAAAGTTCAGCTGTTGTTTTTTTGTACGTATATACTCTAAGGGTATGCACTAAGAAAATCCTCTGCAATACATTTCTACCTCTGAAAGAAATAGTGTTTGGAACTGCTTGTTTAAGGACAAAGCAAACAAACCAACGATGCAATAAAAGGAGGGGGAGAAGGCATGTGGGAGAACTGGAAGTTGAAATGATGCACGTACATTTTTCAAGATTCATAACTGAATTTAAAAGAAAGAGGTTTTTCACTGTGACACAGATAGCTCTGATTTTGCAGAGCTACCAAATCCACTGAAGCTGAATTGATGGAAACAAGAGGCATGATTTGCGTGCCTTCCTGCTCTCAGTTTCACATATGTCCTGCTCAGTGTTTTAGCAGGCTGGGATGCTGAAAATGGGGGTCTTCAGATATAGCCTTTAAAACAACAACAACAATCTATCATATCTAGGGGGAAAGCATCCTTTTAAAGAATATGTGGTGAATGCACTAGCGCGTATACACAGGGGCACAGTTCCAGTTGGGGTAGTGTGTGCAATCAAGTAGATCAGATACTAACTTGACTTGGCACCAATGTATGGATGCATGGAGACATATCCACAGGATGTATGCATTACGAGATGATAAGCGACATTTACAACCCAGAATATAGGAGCAGGGCAGCCTCAAGTGACATCACCAGATCAACTGCAGTGTCAAGCCACTCCAATATATTACCCTGCACACCACTGCTTTCATAGCCGCCTTTCTGCTCTAGCCATTAGAAAGCACTTGTGATCACAAATATTAGGGGTTATTTCCAAACACAGACAAGGCATGCCATATCCTGTTGGCAGAGAGGAGAGATTGTGGAGGCTGCTAAATTGATCAAGACACACACACACACACACACACACACACACACACACACACTTACAACTACAAAATGCATCACCATAGAAACCAGAAAGCAAGAAACTACAGTAATAATGCTAAAGTAAATGCCATATCCAGTTAGTCAGTACAAGGAAGCCTAAGGGATTTCACCAAGGATAGAAACTAACTAGGGTTTCAATGCATTCAGGGAACGGGGACTTTGAAACTGAAGAGGAATGTAATTATGCTTTCTCTTCTTAATTTCACTGTCATCTGACGGCAACTTTACATAAATGACTTTTTTTTTTTTACTTACAGGCATTTGTTACAGCGAAGCTGTTTGCTGTTTCAATGTTGTCTACATGAGGAACCAAATTAAAAGGTGCTTCAGATGCGTTGGGGCTGGTGTTGTGAAGAAAAATTGCTAATCGAAAAGCAGTATATTCCTGATCTGTGTTTCGGATGAAGAGGCCACCTACCAATAGATAAATGATACCAAACAATAAAAAGTGTCACAGTTAATTGTTTCTGTGTCAGGCAGCAGCTATAGTGAAAACAGCTCTACATTATTATTAAACAGCATCTTTAGGTCCTCCTTGTAAAAAATACATGTTTATGCACACTGAGATATGAGGTTTACGAGACTTTCAGGACCCCAGCTCCTGTTTTTCCCATAGTGGGGCTCCCAAGCTGCACTGGTCCTGCATCCCTTAAATAGCCATATCTCTTGTGATGAGAGCGACCTTTGAAACCATTTAGCATCCATCTCTGTTAACGTTGAACACATTGCTAAATTGGCCCTCCCTGGTATTCAGTGGCAGGCGGATTAAAGAGTGGATCTTCTATCGAGACATCTGTTGGGGGGTATACGGGCACGTTCCCTTTCTGTGTGCCTGTGCAGATGTGCATTTACCTTGGGACACCAGGGAGAATAATCTATAGGGAAGTGGAGCACCACGAACTTTGTCCCTCTGCAGCCTATGGGCCGGCAGCCTTATTAGCAACACCTTTTGGAGTGCATGAGAAATGATGCAGTGATGGAGCTGCAACTGGAAGGGATTCAAGAGCTGCGTCCCATCCAAAGATGGGGGGGAAGCAGAAAGGGAAGGCAACCTGGACCAGGCAGAGAAGAGGCACAGACCCAAGCTGGTGCTAGGCAGGGGGAGGCCAGGGGGTTGGGAATATCGACATTAGCAGGGGGGGGGGGGGCTGGAAATGCTCTAAGTTTCCAAGTAGTGCCCGGAAAGGCTCTGAAGCAAGAAGAGCTATCCCTCCTCCCGCTCCGTGGCAAATAGGTTACTGCAACGTGCAGGCTGTGCTAGACGAGGTTCCACAGAGCATCCTGAATTGGGGATGCAGGCAGCTCAAGGGTGAGCCTTGCGGGGGGGGGGGTTGGCTCAGAGAGCATCTTCCCAAGTTTGCCAACACACTATACACAACACGCACGCATTCACACATGCATGACTCTCCCTACCCCGGAGGCATAAGCATCACCATCCTCCCCCCCCCCTTGCACGCCGCCCTGCTCCCCATCACGCAAACACGAGGGTATATGGAGGGGCTCTCCATGCCCTCGCCCCCCAATTCCTGCGGCCCGCATTTGACCTCCCACCCTCTTCCTTTCTCCCCTCCCCACTCTTTCTGTCCCCTCTTCGCCCCCTCCACCCCGTCCCGTCCTCCCCCTCCCCGTCCGCCGCCACCCTCCTCTTCCTCCCAGCCCAATGCAGCGCTTACCTATTTGCACGCTGCTAGGAAAAGCGCCCATTGCGAGTCCCCAAAAGCCAGAAAACAACAAGACAAGCTGTCTGCAAATAATCCTCATCTTCTTCTTTCTCTTTTGCCTCCCCGGGTCTCCTCCTCACGCTCTCTCCCTAGATGTTGTTCAGAGAGGCATTGAGGACACGCTGGTGGTGGGGGAGGGAAGGGGGGGCAGGACACAAAATTGAGAAAAGGGGGGAGGGAGGGAAAAAAATTAAAAATGGGGTAGGGAAGAAAAGAGAAGAGGGTGGGTGGTTTTTTCCCCCTCCCCCTCCCTTCTCTTTCTCTCCCCCCTTCTTCTTTCGTCCCTTTCGTCTCTGGATAAAGCTCTCTCTCTCTTCCCTCCCGCCTTCCTTCTTCCCCTCAGCAAGCCATCCTGCTGAGGCGGATTTTTCCCGCAGTCTCCATAGCCCTGGCAGAGGTTTCTGTCCGGCTGCAAATGTTTCACATGCAAAAGATGGTGGAGAGTTTGGTGGTGCTGGGGAGAGAGGAGTCTAGTGGCTGCGCTCAGAAATGAAGACATGCGCTATTCCTCCCGCCTTCCTGCTCCGACCGCCGCTACCCTCCCTCCCTCCTTCCTTCCCGCCCTGGCGCCCCTCAGCAGATACACAAACACACACACACACTCGCGCACACAACGGGGATGGCGGCGGCGGAGCGCGCGCTTTTCAGCGCCTTTGGGCGCCCAGGGTTACTTAACGCGCGCCACACAGATGATGGGTTCGGAAGAGAGACGGCCCTGCCGCAAATTCATGAGGGAGTGACGGCCCCTCATGGCGCGCTCGTGTGCACGCGCCCTCTCTCAGTGCGGGGAAGGCGTTCTCTAGTCCACACGGGCAAAAGGCAGATGGATGGTTTCCCCCTCAGTACACACGTGTGGACAGGTCCCTTGGGTCTCCTCCCTCTTCGCGCTTCCTTTACTAATCCGTTATTTATTTGAAGGGATAGTAGTACAGTCAGGGCAGCACTTTTGAGGAAGAACTCCCTCAGAGAGGGATAAAACCAGTGCCATATTTTTATTTTTGTTCGAAAAAGAGGTGCCAGAGCTCACCATGAATGCTTCCTTTGTACTCTTAGAATGACAATGGCACCCATTTGAGAGGTGCCAGAGATGAGCTCCGGTGAGCTCCAGCTGAAAAAAGCCTTGGATAAAACCATTAAATCCAGAGTTTATAATTGCCTAAGTGCATCGCTGTGAATGGACTCAGCTGAAGAACAAGTGGCTTGAGTAGGGCTGTGGCCCATGCACACACACAAACCATCCCTCCAGGATCCAGGTCCAACTGCCACATTTTAAGAAAGGCATCGGCAAGCTAGAGCAGTCTCCTCCCAAGCCTGGGTCTCCAAATGTTGTTGGACCACAACTCCCACTGTTGCTGATGGTAGTGGGATGATGTTCAGATGAAGTCAACAAAAATGATGCCATGGAGAGCAGCTGAAAGAGCAGGGTGCATTTAATATGGAAAAGAGAAGATTGATTTATTTTATCATTTTAAAATATTTTTGGACTGCCTTTCTGGAAAATGCCTATGCAAGGTGTCCTACAATAACTTGAAAAGAAGAACTCAACAATATGAACGCTAAACCCATCAGACACCTGCCCTTCCAAAGATAAGAGACAATAAACCAAAAAGCCAATAAGTGGTGATATGATGTGAGTCTTCCTCGGATATCTGAAGACAGAGCAGACTTGTTCTCTGTTGCTCCAGAGGGTAGACCAATTTAATGGGTGGAATTTGCATGGAAGCAGATTTTGGCTAAACATTAGGAGAAACTTCCTAATACTGCAAGCTGCTTAACAGTGGAACAGGCTTCCTCAGGAGGCGATGGGCCTCTTGATTCCTAGTAGTATTTCAGGAGCCATATGCCAGGAGTTCTGCAGATTCCTGCTTTGAGCTGTGAGTTGGACAGCTCCTTCCAACTCTAAAAAGTCTATGATTCAAACATCAAAGCCCTGATCTGTTGTTCAGTATCTGTGGAAGCTGTACACATATGGGGTGTGAATAGGTGTGTGCAGGAAACGTTCTGCCCCTGACAAGCATGCATGGTTAATTTGATTGTCTGCACAGGACTGTTCCGATTCTCTGTTCAGGAGTGCAAATGAACCAGCTTTCACCACCAACACCATTAATGTTCAGTACCTGAATGACTGGACAGGACTAAAATAGTAAGCTAGGCTAGAGGGATGATCTGGTATAGGGGAGCATGGAATGAACTATGAGCAAGAAAGTCCCTGGTTCAGATTTCATCTAGGCTAGGAATTCATTTGTTAAGCACTATCACAAAACCTCTTCCTTGCCATAAGGAAAGCCCTACTGGATCAAAATCTCTTCTGGTCCAGCTTTCTGTTCTCACAGTGGCCAGCCATACATCTACGGAAATCCCATGAGTAGGAAATGAGCACAGCATCATTCTCCCGCTTGGGATCACCAGAAACAGGTACGTTGTTTCTCATAGCCATTAATGGGCTTATCTTCCATAATTTTGCCTATTCTGTTTTTTAAAACCATCCAAATCGGTGGCCATCATTAGGTCTTGAGGTGATTCTACAGTTTGTGCACCATGTGAAGAAATAGTTCCTTTTGCCTGTCCTGTATCTTTCGGCATTGAATGATCCGTGATTCTAGAATTAACGAGAGAAAGAGAAATTCCTCACCTCTCCATCCACTTTTCCGCATCACACACCTCTTTCGTTCCCCCACTTACACGCCTTTTTCCCAAACTAAAAAGCTGCAAATATGGTGACCCTATCATTGAAGTTGGCATTGCTCCAGCCCCTTGAACATTTGGGTTGTCCTTTCCAGCCTCTTTTTAGCAGGTATGGAAACCAGGGAGCAGGCGCACTGGGTATAGGGGGCTGAGTGGGCTTCAGTTCCCCCAATATTTTTGGGCAGGGGGCAGTACCCACCCAAAATTGAGGGGGCTGCTACACCCCGCCGCTGAGTGCATTCCACATGCCCCAGGCCCAGCCTCTGCCCAGCAGCCCAGGAGCTGGGCGGCAGCTGGGACAAGCGAGATCTTTAGATCTTTATTTTGCTCATCCTAGCTTCTGTCTGGCGGCTCAGGAGCCCAGGAGCTGGGTGGTGATGTGACAGCACCCTCTCAATGTCGGCGCCCCTACCACATGGTACCTTCATTATATATCTTTAGGCGCGAGGCAAAAAACATTTCTTTTCAACCAGGCTTTTTGGCTTATTAATATTCCACAGCTTTTAAAATGTGTTTGTGGGAGGGGGGTTCTCCTTTTGTTGTTTTTGTTTTAACTATTTATTTATACTTTTGTATTTTTATATTGTGAACAGCCCTGAGATATTGTGATGAAGGGCAGTCTATAAATCTAATAAATAAGAGGATTTCCAAGAGCGATCGCCCCTCACAGATTTGCATTACTGATTTATTTATTTAAAACAATTATTTATTTTGCTAAGCCCACCCATCATCATTAAAAATTCCCGCGGCACTTGGCAGGGTGCATACATAAAAGTACAACATCATGCAATGCAATAAAACTTTATCATAAGATAACGAGAGCAATAAAACGCTAAGTCCAATCACAATTCTTATATACACCAATGTTGCAGACAGGATGTCTGATATGCAAGCCTATCCAATTACATAGCCGTAAATGAGCAGAGAAGACCTGAGCAAATCTCTTGAGTTTACAGCTGGTGCCAGAATGCACAGCATGGTGGTGCCAACCAGGCGTGGAGCCTTCCGTTTCGCCGCCTAAGGCGAGATCTCGCCAGAAACAAGCATCCCTTCTGCAATGGTGGTGGTGTGCCCATGGGGGGGGGTATCACCTCTTGGGCTTCCTTTGACCAAGGTGGCTTCCTCACCCAATGGGAACGATTGTGGAATATGGATATAAAATTTACAGCATGTTATGGTCTAAGAGAAATTTATATGAAAATGATAGATCGACAGGTATCTAACACTGAATAAATTGGCAAAAAAATGTATAAATCAAATAAGTGCTGGAAATGTAAAGAGAAAGAAGGTTCTTTTCATCATATGTGGTGGTCTTTTAATAAGGTTAAAGCTTACCAGGCACAAAGGTGAAAGCAACACATCTCAAAATATGACTCTCCACATTAAAGCCCTGTTGCGCTAAACACTGTTATTGCAGCACAAACCAGAAAACTCAGTCTCCAAAATGCTGGTTTTAATCCAAGAATCCAGCAATCTATCAGAATGCAAGACAAAATAGTCCAAGTCCAGTGGTCCAAGACATTTCCCCTGGCTGCCCCCCCCCCCAGCACATATTATTACTGTGGGAGTTTGGATTGCAGTAAAAAGTCATCAAATATTTAGGACTCTGGTTAGTCTCTAATCAAGTAGAAAACACGGTCAAATTAAAACTGGGAAGTAAATAGAGGGGAAATCTGTTGGGTCTTAGAAAGATGGACAGTTCTCCGATTAAGTCTATGGGTCAGAGTTAATGTCCTTAAAACGAACATTACAAACATTGCATTATACTTGGTGTACATGCTTAGATGCCTCACAAAACCTATTCTGCAATATCTATATATATATATCTATCTCTCTATGTCTCTATCTATCATCTATCATCTATCATCTATCATCTATCATCTATCATCTATCATCTATCATCTATCATCTATCTATCATCTATCTATCATCTATCATCTATCTATCTATCTATCATCTATCTATCTATCATCTATCTATCATCTATCTATCTATCTATCTATCTATCTATCTATCTATCTATCATCTATCTATCTATCATCTATCTATCTATCTAATCTATCTAATCTATCTAATCTATCTATCATCTATATCTATCTATCTATCTATCTATCTATCTATCATCTATCTATCTATCTATCTATCATCTATCTATCATCTATCATCTATCTATCTATCTATCTATCTATCTATCTATCTATCTATCCATCTATCATCTATCATCTCTCATCTCTATCATTTATCTATCTATCATCTATCTATCTATCTATCTATCTATCTATCTATCTATCATCTATCTATATCTATCTATCATCTATCTATCATCTATCTCTCTATCTATCTATCATCTATCATCTATCTATCATCTATCTATCTATCTATCTATCTATCTATCTATCTATCTATCTAGCTATCTAGCTATCTATCATCTATCTATCTATATCTATCTATCATCTATCTATATCTATCTATATCTATCTCTCTATCTATCATCTATCTATCTATCATCTATCGTCTCCTGCTAACTGGATGCAGTTTTCCTTTAAAATTGCTCTTGAACTGCACTCCATAAAATACAAATGGCATTGGGAGATGGAAGATTCCAACCAAATTTTTTTAAAAAAATTCATTTTCATAATGTTTTTCTTATATCACCATCTCAACGTTGGTGTGTGGACTGAAGGCCACAAATATTTTTTTTGAGTGAAGATTGAAAAGATTTGGTTTAGCCTACCAAAGAATACTACGCTCAAAGCATGTCATTGCATTCCAGGAGAAAGCACCCATGAGTCATGCCGCTACAATAGCCCCACATTCAACTGCAGTACCCTTGCAGCACTTTGAATCATAGAATCTAGTCCAACTCCCTGCAATGCAGGAATCTCAGCTAAAGCATCCATGACAGATGGTCATGGATGGCCTAGCATTTACTGTGGCATAAACGTTCATCAAATGCATGATGTGGTTGCTGCAATAGTTCCATGATCTGGTTGTCCTGTGTGGTGTCTGTTTTTAACTGACTGGTTAGTTGGTTGGTTGAATTTCCTCCCACTCTTCCTTGGAGGCAGAGACCTCCATAAACCACCATACACACTGATGGTGCTATACACAGATGAACAGATAAAGCAGACTTCTCTTTAGAAATGCTTTGTAATTATGCCCATGATCCATTTTTGATGTGTCCTTAAGGGAAAGGAATTGCATGACTGCTAGGAAGCCACTGATAACATCCTCCTGTGCTTTCCTTATCCTCTCCAGAGCGGAATATACTTCCCCCACCCACTGAGCCCACAACACCCCACACAGATGTCAGCATCACACACAGCTGTGCTGCCACCTGCCCAGCATGAAGGGTGTGTAGCACCATGAATGAGGCAGTGGTGGCATCTTGTCTCCCGACAAGCTGGAAACTTCAGTGGAATGGAGCGACAGCAGAAAAGTTACCACATTTAATAGGTCTGACAACACCTATCACTATATTTCATGAAATAATCCATTTATCAACCTTTTGTCAACTGGAGCTCAGATGGAAACTGATGTGCCTTGCGAAATAGTTTCAGCATGAAGGCTCCCTAAAACAAACAAACCTATATGAAACTCTCAATTAAGGCAAGTTACCGAAGACAATTTGCAAAAGGGCACAATACTGCACTCAGATATCTGTGGGTATCCCCTGCTGTTTTAAGTGGGATTTCACACTTTGTGTGGCTGTCAAATTATCGTAGCCTTGTATTATTAAGGAAGTTTGAGTTCCTTAACCATTCTTCAAATAACACCAGAGGTTTAGGATTCATGTTGGTCCTTCAGGACAAAGAGCTAGTGAACAGAAACCTCTGTTATTGGATGAACAGAACACAACAAAACTTCCAGGATGTCTATATTTTATTGTGAAGGGTCATGATGAGGTCGCATTTTGTAGTGTGATCCTACATGTAAAACTTCTTAGCAGCTTTCACTGCCATCTCCTAGGCCATGGGTAGGCAAACTAAGGCCCGTGGGCCGGATCCAGCCCAATTGCCTTCTAAATCCGGCCCACGGACGGTCTGGGAATCAGCGTGTTTTTACATGCGTAGAATATGCCCTTTTATTTAAAATGCATCTCTGGGTTATTTGTGGGGCATAGGAATTCATTCATTTCTTCCAAAAAAGATATAGTCCAGCCCCCCACAAGATCTGAGGGACAGTGGACCAGCCCCCTGCTGAAAAAGTTTGCTGACCCCTGTCCTAGGCTTTCCTAAGCATCCTATAAGATGTTCTTGAGGCCCCGTTGCATGCCCGCTGCCCGCTCTAGCCGTCTGAGGTCCTCTTTCATTTTCCAGAGCTCCTCGGTAAACCAGGGGGCCCAGTTTCGGTGGGGTCACAGAGGGCGCTTAGATGCAATCTCATTGATGGCCACTAAGAGCCGGTTATTCCAGTTCTTGACAAGCTCATCTAGTGAGCTGCCGGGGGGAGCAGGGTCCCGCAAGGCCTGACAAAATCCATCAGGATCCATCAGCCTCCATGGGTGAGCCCAAATAGGTTCGCCACCCAAGCGGGTGGGCGGGGGGGGGGGGGAGTCAATCCTGGCTTTCAGAGCGTAGTGATCAGACGATGGCACTTCCACAAGGGGGGCACAGCTATACCTATAGATGATCACATCTATACCTGCCCCAAAGATCAGATCCAGAGTGTGGCCTGCTTGATGTATGGGACCCAAAACAAACTGGGAGAGCCCTAATGTCACCATGGAAGATACCAGGTCCAGAGCCCAAGAGGAAGGGATGGCATCGGCATGGATGTTGAAGTCCCCCAGAACCGATAGGTTAGGGAACTCCAAGGCCCAGCCTGCCACCACCTCCAGCAGGCCTGACAGGGTGGCTGCCGGTGTGCTAGGTTGTTGGTACACCAGCCAGACAGCCAAACTCTCCTTGGTGCCCCACACCAGGTCAACACATTCAGTGCCAGAGATCGATGGTGCTGGCTGAGCCCTGAAAGAGCAATCCTCCCCGATTAATGCTACCCCTCCCCTCTGACCCACAGTCCGTGACTGGTGGAGGACAGAGAAACCCGGGGGTGCCATCTCAATCAAGGTGATTACTTTGCCTTCCCGCACCCAGGTCTTCGTCACACAAGCCAGGTCAACCCCCTGCGAGATAAAAAAGTCTGGTGGTGGTTTTATTGCCTATAGACCTGGCATTGCACAACACCAGTGACGGAGATGAGTAATCCCTGCTCACCCTACCCTCTTCCCTCAGGATGGGGTGTAGATTGGAAGGGGTTCAAGCATCTCCGCATCTCAAAACCTATAACATCTACCCCCACCGCCAGACCTCCCTAGCTCTTCAAAGGTGGTGATCCCAAACCCCGTACTGGCCTTCCCCATAAAGGAATGATATCCCCTCATATAACATATGCGTATAACTGTATAGCTTGTAGTTCAAACAAGTAAGCAGGGCTCTGCATTCTGGTATCTTTGAGGCTCAAAATTATCCAACATTATTTTCAGCCCATCTAAAATAAGTACAGGCCTTCCATCACTATCAAAATTCCACCCCATCTGTTCCACCTTAATCCTAAAATTATTCCTTTCTCCTTGCTGATTCCTTATGAATTTTAAATACAGCACATTACCCAGGCTTCTCTTTCAGGTCTAGTCTTTTATATCTTTCATGATCTTTTTCTTGTTTTTTGTGTTTGCTACATTGTTGGCCAACCACCATTAACTGCCACACATCACAAAGGCTTGTTCTGCTGATTATAGCCTTCATCTACCAATTGAGGTTCTCTAAAGGGCAATGTTTTCTTTCGGTTCATTCTCCTGAATCATATAAGATAGGGAAACGGCCACAGGAAGTCTAACGTGCCTTCCAGATGGTGAAGGTAGCAGGCAAAGCTGAAAGTTAGAATTGGTACCACTTTGTCCAGATTGGGCCCCATGATTGTTCAGGCCCTGCCCTTCCACTCTAAATATATGCAGAACACCTCATCACCAGTATTAGGTGTGGGATGGCCACATGTACATCGCTAAAAATGAGAAAATCCATCACCAAAAAGGGAAATGCAAGGTGGCAAAGATTGGCATAAATTTGGCATTTGTTCATTTATAGGTAAATGTAGAAATAATGGCCATAATTTATATAGAAAGGCAGTTTGTCATAGTGGGAAAGACTGTGCTAGTTGTTGATGGACAATTTCAACATCCTCTTGCTCCCTTTTCACATGGGTCTTTATGTTTAAGCCAGTTTCTATATTTTGCATACATTTAAATGCTGATTGAATTGTCACAGAAAATACTTTTCATATTCCATACATGACAACTGAGGATTATGACCCATCCAATGTATGAAGTGAGCTCATGTCCACTGACTGATGCCAAAATAAAACTTGTCAGTCCATGGGGTGCTATAAGACTCTTTTTTTGCTCTTCTTCCTGCAACCCCCTCAGGCAGAAACTTCTTAGGAACCTTCTCTTGCTTGCTCTTCCTCTACCATTCTGTTCCATCTTTGATCCTCCAAGCTCCACCCCCATTCCACAGATGGAGCACACTGGCAGTTACTAGGCAACATATCTTCCTCCTCTTCTAATTCACACATAGCCTCCTTCCCATCTATCTGGTAACAACTGTTTGGGACTTCCTTCTCAGGGATAAGATGCCAGAGGTGGTGCTTCAAGAGATTCTTTCATCTTTCTGGGAAAATGAATGGCAGCCTGGCATGGCTGCTCATTATGTTCTTGAGGAATCTCCTGAGTGAGACTGGTGGCCAGACACCACCTCAGGGCTTTAGGTATGCCTCTTATGAGGTGACCATTCCAAGGAAACTGAGCTTTAGGTATGGACTACAGGAAACCCGGTATGTCAGCTACCTGCTGCAGATTGAGGGGAAGGGCCAGGTGGTGCATCTCCAGCAGAAGAAGGGCATTGTTCCTAAAGACTTCCCCATCTTTACGTACAATCAGGAAGGGGACCTCCAGGTTGACTATCATTACATCAGGGATGATTGTTTATACAGTGGTTTCATACAGGACAAGCCTCTCTCTTCAGTCACTCTCAGCACTTGCTCAGAGGGACTCAGGGGCCTGTTACAACTTAACAATGAGACATATCAAATTGAACCTGTCCAGCCATCTGCTACCTTTCAGCATGTGGTGTATCGACTGGAAACAGAGGAGGGTGCCATGCACATGAGGTGTGGGTTGACGGAGGAAGAGCAAAGGCATCAAGAGGCCGTGATCCAAGACAGAAAGCAAGTGGCTGTCAGAAGTCCTCCAGCAGAACTCTGGTGGCCACACAAGAGACATGCAGAAGTGGCATTTGTGGTGGAGCATGAACGATACGTTAAGTTTAATAAAAATGAAACTGATATAGCTATGAAACTTCTCGAGACCATCCATATGGTAAATTCATTTTTTGAGCCATTTTTGGTTGAAGTATCTGTAGCAGGACTGGAGATATGGACGGAAAAGAACCTCATAGATATTGGTAAAACTTTAGGAAGGACACTTAAAGCTTTTACTGTATGGAGACATGACATTCTACTTAACCATCTAAAGAATGATGCTGCTCACTTAATTGTATACAGGTCGTATGGAAGGAATCTTGGACGAGCATATGTAGCAGAAATTTGTGATAACAGGGCTACTGGTGTTGAAGTATCAAGAAATTTCAATTTGTTTGATTTTTCTGTACTTTTTGCCCATGAATTTGGACATAATCTTGGTATGAGCCATGATGAACCAGACTGTACATGTGATCGACGTGCCTGCATTATGTCTGCTTTGTACTCACGGACTGATAAGTTTAGCAACTGCAGTTACCATAAATATTTCAATCTAAAGGACTCACCTTGCTTGTTGATTCCACCAGACCCTGATCAAATGTATAAACTCAAATACTGTGGGAACAAAGTAGTGGAAAAAGGAGAGCAATGTGACTGTGGTTCAGCTGCACAGTGTCAATCGGATCGATGTTGCAGGCCAGATTGCACATTGCATCCATTTGCCAATTGTTCTTCTGGACTGTGCTGTGCCAGGTGCAAGTACCGTCCCGCTGGATCCATTTGCAGAAAGAGTATTAGTATGTGTGATCTTCCTGAATTTTGCACTGGGACTTCAGACCAATGTCCAGAAGATGTTTATGTACAAGATGGTGCCCCTTGCGGTGATGGAGTCTATTGCTATCATGGTCGTTGTAGTACTCCTAATGGGCAGTGCGAAAAGATATTTGGCAAGAAAACCGTACGAGCTTCACAGGATTGTTTCAGAGGACTGAATGCTCGAGGTGATCGCTTTGGCAACTGTGGCCTTGAACATGGTATTTTTAAGAAATGCAAAGCTGAAAATATTCTATGTGGCCGAATGCAGTGTAGTAATATTTATGGGCTACCTACCTTGGAGGAACACCAAACCATCATTCAAACCACCATTGGCAAAAGTAACTGCTGGGCTACAGACTACCACAGTGGAATGGAGGTAGCTGATCTTGGAGCAGTGGAAGACGGTACACCTTGTGGCACTGGCATGATGTGTATTCGTAGGGAATGCAAGAATGTGTCCCTCTTGCAGTATGATTGCAATGCCACAAAGTGCCATAATAGGGGAATATGCAACAACCACAAACACTGCCATTGTTCTTATGGTTGGGCCCCTCCTGACTGTCTAAAGGAAGGATATGGGGGCAGCATTGACAGTGGGCCAATTTCAAAAAACTGGAATGGTGTCAGTGTAGGTAGCATTGTAGGAAGTGTGTTGGTCCTTTCCACAGTGACTGCTGCTGTTGGCATGGGTGTTTGTTACAGGTTTGTGCTACGTAACAAGGTTAGAAGAATGAGTTTAAGAATCTCTCCCTCAGAATCAACAGAGGAATGAAAACCACTCTAGATCACAGAAGTGAACAATGCAGAAAGTTTCAAAAGAGTATGATGGGTATAATGAGCACTATTATATAACATATTTTTGACTCTGTAAGCATTAGTTCAGTTCATCTCAAAGGGAAATATTCACATATGAAAATATTTGCCTATACTTTCACTTTATGTTGAGAGTCTCTTTGTTGTTCAGGACAGAAGTCCTATCCTATGTTGAGTGGGAGAAATCTGTCCAGTGGAATGGAATATTATCATACCATGCTAAAGAAATGCATGGAAGTAGTGCTGGTATCTCGGATATCTCAGATTCTCTCCCAAAGTAACCTTGGGTGTACAGGGACAGAATCATAACCTGGTATTTTTGTGAAGTGAATTCACATCTGTCTAGAAAGCCATTGCAAAAATTGTTCTGATAATTATGTCGACACAAATGTTAATGTTGAAATGAGATAGTTTATTAAAAATATTACAAAACCACCAACACATAATATTTCAAAAAGCTATAATGGAAATAATGGTGAATGTTATGTAGCATATTTGAGGGTGCAATCTTTTCATTAAAGTTTTATGTTTGTTTAGCACCTTGTTTATAAAATTTGCCACACAGGATAATCTTTAATTTATCCACAAGGAGAAAATAGTTTCATATATTTAGAGCATCTCTCTGTGCTTTAACACAGAATCATGTCCTTTTAGCCATTGGAAGGTAGTCAGTGATTGGAAACCTGTCTTTAAAAAGGAATGCTACATGGTTAGAAGATCTTATTTTTAGAGAGGCCAAAGCACTTTTGGATAAAACTAGCAGGTAAGGGTGCTCTCTGATAATGGTACATCCCCTTTCTGAAATGTTTCACATTCCCCTGAGAGTTTTAACTTCCCTTACCTAGTTAAGGACAGGAAGAGTCATAGTTCAGTGGCTGAGCCCTTATTTTTTTTTTATGCAGAAGGTCCAGGATGAATGTATTTTTGTGACTCCATTCAAAAGGTTCTCAGGTAGCAGAATGGCTAGAAGAGCCACTGAGATGCCAGAGAGCCTGCGGGATCCCCCAGATGACCTGCTTATTGAGCATTCATCTTGATTTGTTTGTGCCAAGGTTCTGCATTTCCCCATCACTCCTCTAATCACTAAAGAGAATCCATTTAAAAAACAAATTTGAATGTCAGAGCACCCAAGTGCTTTTTAGTCCAGTTTAATTGCACAATCCCACTTGCAAAATACTGACAGTCTGAAAGTGACCTGTGTCCCTCGAGATCCTTTGCCATATTGCACGATATTGGTTTGGATGGATGAAAGGTCTGACTCATTGTAAGGCAGTTTTGCTATTACAGGTTCAAAATAATGAAAATGGAGATTAAATGCATTAATGGAAACATTTATAATTTGCATCATTTATTCCAGTTACCAAATTGTGTTGCGTGTGTCCCAGCATGTTCAGTCTTGAATCATAAAAAACCCCTGCTTCCCTAGAACACAGTGAATATCTTAAGATTTATTTTTTCCATTCCAGGGATGAACGTTTTGTGCAGGTAGACTGAACGCTTATCAAGGTTAACACGAAAGGTTATTGTATTCCTTTTGCAAGTTCTAGATTTTCTTACTCTGAGAAGCAAGCCCTTCTTAATACGTTAACTTGAAAGCTTAGGAGCTTAAATGCCAGTCCTTAATAATGTAGTCTCTGTGTAGCATTCTATGGAGAATTCGGTGTTTTTGGGGAAGAATACAGGAAAGATAATGCTCTAGGTCAGCATAAGCTGAATTAATTATTCCTTTAGAGAGTTGTTAGTAGAATATTCAGTGCAGTGCGTGTACCTACTATGCACAACTTGTGTGAACTGAATTGAGATCTTTTCATATTCAAAGCAGGTAAACTTCACTTCTGAATATCACTGTAATTAATTCCCTCCAGGGGCATGTAGAAATGGTAGGTATAATTAGCTGTGAAGATACCTAACACTGCTGTCCTGTATCAGGGAAGTTAAATCGCTAAATTCTCCATTTACTTTTTTTTAAAAAATGACCTTGCATCAAAACAATAATTTGAGCTATCCTCTGATAGTCCGTGTGCAAAACTATGCTTGTGCCAAATACATCCCCCCCCCCCAGCCAAACAAAAATAAATTCACTTGAAGTTGCCATGGAGTTTTCAGTCGTATCAGCGCTCGTTTCAACTGCCTGTGAAACGGTTTGTCAGGATGAAGTCACTCATGGTTTTAATTAGAGCTACCACTGATTTTTCACCTGTTAGACAAATTCCAAGGTGGATTTGATCAGCTGAAACATCTAAAGGAATTCAAAGGAAGCTAGCTTATTGGGGAAGATTAGAAAGAGGCTCGTCTCTCTTTTAGCTTTACAACTACTACTAATAGTAAACTTAAGTGGTGAGTCCCAACAGGACTGTTGCCAAAGCAGAGGCATAATGAAACAATTGGTGGGGGCGGGGTGAAGGTATCAGCGTGCTCAGTGAAGTCCCATGGACTTTAGAAGTGCATTCCCACCCCCAAAGCAGGAGCAATGCTCTCAGAAGCAGCCCAACAAGGACTGGACATGTCTAGTAGCCTTGGAATATGGAGTGACAGCTCACCCACTTCTGCTCACCCACTTCTGCCACTGGAATCTCAGGCAGCCTGGTTGACCCAGAGCTCCTTTAACTAAGTTTGGCTGGGACACCAGCTACAACGGGATAGGGAACCTCCCACATGCAGGCCAGAGTTGGCGCTCCTGGCGCTTCAGATGTGGCCTATGAGGTCATTTCCCCCAAATCATGGCCACCTGCCCCACACCTGTTGACATATATCAGGTGTGGGACAGATAGAGACATGGCTTCCAATGCACAACTGGGAGCTTTTAAGTGCACTGCCAGTTGTGCACGTCATTATAAATGACTTGGATGAAAGAAGTGAGGGGATGCTCATCCGATATGCAGACAGCACAAAATTGGGAGGAGTGGCTATATTCCTGAGCTGCTGAAGGGGTGATGGAATAGAGTGAAGGAAGCCTCTGACTCTTACCAGCAAACTTATTTCCCTGCACCTGGAGTCTTCCTTCCACCTTGTTTTTGATGGAAGCCTCATGTTTTAATTCAGGCATAGGCAAAGTCGGCCCTCCAGATGTTTTGGGACTACAACTCACACCATCCCCGACCACTGGTCCTGTTAGCTAGGGATGATGGGAACATCTCCAAAACATCAGTCTCCAAAACATCTGGAGGGCCAAGTTTGCCTATGCCTGCTTTAATTGCTACTGGGAACAGAATGTTAAGCTAAGAAGATCTAGATATAACCCAGAAAATATATACATACATCATTTGCAAAGCTGGATTTTGCACATCTCTCAACTGCCAGTTAATTTACCCCAAAGCAAAACTTAAGTCATATTTGAAAAGTCCTATCCTATGTCTATGAAAATCTTCAGGAGCCTCAGTAAGGATGATATCACACAGGTAGAGCAGGGAAGGGTAATTGCACAACCCTAGAGACGAGTAAAAACCAGTCTAGTCAAGTACTCTTCCCCCCCCAGCTGAGGCTAACACCAGATGCTCACAGGATGATGAAAACTCACGGTTTTGCATGCCTGGTAGGACTTTGGAAGTCCACTGCTGGAAACCCCCAAAAGTTGCTGCCATCCAGTAGCTATGGGCCAATGATCTGACTAAATTTAAGGCAAATGTTTAAAGCCTGCACCACTGCAGCCTGCAGGCAGGGAGATTTGCAAGAGGAAGAAAGCAAGCAGAAAACTAATACATCAAGAAGCGGTCTGAGCCAGAAGTTCTCTCTGGTATACTTCTTTGCCTGTTAAGTTTGTGGCATTCCTTCTGTAGTCAGAACCTGGCTTACCCACTCTACTATCTGACAATTTTACTCCTTCAGCCCCCATATCCTGAGATTCAAAGGCAGAGCCTGAGAGCTCTCAAGTGTGGCACCAGTTCTTCAAAAAACAAACAAAAATTCTAGTTACGATTCTAGTTTGTCTTGTTAACAGGTCCTACTGTGGGATTGTTGCCTCATTTCTCCTGTGCTTACTCAAAGCACGCCTGTTTTTGGTGTTTACCTCTCTCAAAGAAACAGAGTGACACTGACTGTAAAAAATATAAAAAGGCTGGAGAAAGGAGATAATTTAAATTTTAGAATGTGTGTGAAGGCTCGAGACAATAACTTGCCCCATTGTGCTATGATTCCATGGTAGGGAGCTGAGTTCCCTTTCCCCACAGCCAAATCCAACACCTGCTTGCCGACAACTACAAAATTCCTGGCTTGGTTGGCTCATTTTAGAAACCAACAAATAAAGTATTTGCTATTCCAGCTCAAAGCAGCTTTGCAATTTCTAGATAGAGAAAAGAATACAAAAGAGCACACTTATTTTTAGCATTTTGGGTTTTGTTTTTGTTTTGTTTTTTTGGTTTTGCATCTGCCTCTTCTTGGAATCTCACCAGGGAAGCTTGTTCTGCAGTTTGACTTTCATTGCATCATACAAACAAACAAACAAACAAACAAACAAAACAACCCACCTCTTAAATACATAATAGATGTAGTTGAACACACAAAGGTACTGTGCTAATTTGAAGCATACGTCACTAATCAAACAAATGACAACAATATAGGTTATATCAACATCACTGCCGAACATTAGGCTGTCTGTCCCCTTACATCAGGGTTGAGGAACATATGATCCTCCAGATGTACTTGAACACATCAGACCTAACCAGCATGGCCAATGGTGAGGCAGGATGGTAGCTGTAGTTCAACAGGTTCAGGAGGACCACAAGATCCCCACTCTTGCCTTACACATATGAAAAAAAGTCAGCAAATTCAAGTACCTTAGGAAAGAGATTTTTTAAAACAACAACAATAACAACAACATACCTCTACCTGAGGCTTACTCAATACTATACAGCACACAAGTGGTGTGCCAAAAATTTCTCCTGTGTTTTTTCTTGACCATTCTCCATCCATTAATGAAAGAGGAAACTGCCTTCAAGAACTTTCCATGGCTGAAAGTGTGAAGTTTTGATGGACTTACCTTACTCTCAAGGTGGCCAAGGGGTGTTGTTGTGGTTTTTTTTTTGTGTATGTGTGTGTTTTCTTTCATTCAACAAATTATCTCACCAGCAGTCTACACTTTTGCAGGCTGCCCAGGTACCTCCAGCGTACTCTTAGAATGGCAACGATGACCACCTGAGATGTGCTGGAACACACCTGAGAGGTGCCAGAACTAAGTTCTGGTGAGTTCCAGCTGGAAAAGAAAATCCCTGGTTTTCTTTTCTTTTCTTTTTTTCTTTTTTAAATAATACTTTATTAGGATTTTTTCAAAAAATTAACAACCAACAAAAGTCAACAAAAATCACAAAAAACAGACAACAAACATCAGAAATCCAAACAGAAAAACAGAAAAAAGAAAAATGCAAAAAAGAAAATTTAGCATGAAAAAAAAGAGCACTCTTTCATATTGGTAACTTTCAAAACCTTATTCTCTTTACTTCCACCCACCTTCCCTTCTTGTATTCTACTTTAAAAATTAGTTCAGCAAGATCATTCATTATTTATTTTAAACCTTTATCCCTCCCTTTGTAGTCTTATTTATCTTAATCGCTAGAAACCCCTTCATTTCATTTTCAGAGCCCTCAGCATTCATAAATTTTACAGTATTTTTGTAGATAGACTTTAAACTTCTTCCAGTCCTCTTCCACCTGCTCCTCTCCTTGATCTCGGATTCTGCCGGTCATTTCTGCCAGTTCCATATAGTCTATTACTTGCATCTGCCATTCTTCCAAGGTGGGTAGATCTTGCGTCTTCCAATGCTTTGCAGAAAATCCCTGGTTTTCCGGTCTCACACAGACACCTTTCCCAGTCCCGATCTGGCATCAGGAATTACAGGAGTTGTAATCCAGCAACAGCTAGAGGGCTGCAGGTTCCCTATGTCAGCTAGTCCAACCCTCCCGCAATGAAAGAATATGTAGCTGGCCCATATGGGGATGAACCCACCACCTTGCTGCTATCAGCTCCAGGCTCTATCCAACTGAGCCACTAGAAGCTTCCAGTTTCTCTTACAAGGAGAGCAGGGACTTACAAAAAGCAAAGAACCTGCTCCCACCAACTGCAAGTCTAACCAAGTCTAACCTTTGGCTTCTGGGCTGTTTGTGTGCCAGTAACTATGAAAGATAAAACTGAAGCTTTCCCCTGATTATGCAAACTAGCATAAATGCTCCAAAGTGCAGCAGGTGTCATGTGAATTTCTAGACACACCTCTCACGAGCTGTAGATAATGTTAATCTTGGCACATTACATCATGCTTGGATATTTGCTAGAGAGGAGGCTTCCCTCCATATAATATCCTACTAATGCAGCAGTGAAACTGCCTTCATTAGGCAGAGATAAGGTAATGCATGTGGTAATCTTTTTGGGAGAAAGTTAGCTTTTATGGAGTGAGAGAGAGCCTTGCTTGTTTCTATACAGGTACTTTATGATGCTGAATTGAGCTCCTCAATTAATAATTCCCCATATGGTATTTGCTCATTAATGCTGGAAATAATTCTTTTTTGTTCTCTAATTTTGTTAGCTAATAAGGCTCGAGGGCATCTTCAATGATAGGCGATAGCTGAGGAAGAGAACAAGTTATTACTTATGTTGTTTACACAAGTGCAAATACAGTAGTAATACATGAGTGCTTAGTGACAGCTATTTTCCTTGGAGTAAGCAACATGGATGGGCATCAGCTACCTGGAAAACCAGCTGTTGATTGCAAACCTAAATGCACAGGGGACTCAGAAAAGTACAAAAGATCCTATGCTTCAGAACATTACATTGCAGAAGTAGGGAGGTGAACGGAACGGCTGTGTGTGTGTGTGTGTGTGTGTGTGCGCGCGCATGCTGCAGAGCTTGAGCGTTTGTCCTGCCTTTGTGTTAATTAAACATACTTTTGAACACTGGCATATCACTTGGGCCAAGGCTGAGTTCTACATCTTTTACCGTATCTATGTCTTTTACTATAACAACATGAGCAGTAAGTGAGCTATGGCATTGAGGGGTAAGAAAGTCCTGAAAAGCCTTCAGTTACCACCACTTCTGTCACCAATGTTGAGTTGAGTTGGCATTTGTATGTGATGGCAAAGTCACTTTAAAAAGGCAAGGGGAGAAGGAGGCAACAGCTACACACCACTAATTTGTGAGCCTGGTGAAGCCATGAACACTGGTAGCAACCCAAAATATTTATGAGGAAAAAAGGGGGCAAACAGATTCCAAGGGGACAGACTTCACCTCACACATTAAACCAACTCTATTTCACACTAATGCTCCAATCCTAAAACATATTTATGCAGAAGTAAGGAACACTGATTTCAATAAAATTTACATCCAAGTAAATATGTATAAAATTGAAGACTTAATCAACATTTTAATTTATTTTTTTATTAGCCACGTTCTCTTGGCGCTGCTAAAAATGCTTTGCTGCAATAATGAGAACAATAATGAGAATCCATCTCGATCTGATTTGTAGAAGTGGGGCTTGCACAATTGAACGCTTTTCTTTCAGCAGCATTTGCTGGTGTTGAAATGCAGGGACAGAAAGCATTGCCTGTTGGGTTTCTGCCTGTGATGCTGCTGCGAAAAGTACAGGAGTCCTGAGGGAAATATATGGCAGTCACAGGTACTGAGTTGTATGTCAAGAGGTCAGTCAATCCACACACTGCAGGATAGTGAAGTAAATGCGGATAATATGGAGCCCTGGATGCACAATATCAGTTCAGAGAGAGGTGGTCATTTCTGGGTTAGGATGGAAGGGTCTGACAATTTCTATTCTATTAGTTTTCATTTTAAATTTGGTTCTCAACATTTGGAGATATATATATATATATAGATATAGATATAGATATAGATATAGATATAGATATAGATATATAGATATAGATATATAGATATAGCTATAGCTATAGCTATAGATATAGATAGATAGATATATATAGATATAGATATAGATATCTCCTCACAAAAATTCCTCAACATTTTAGTGTGAATTTCTCTGACTACATTTTTAATGCTGTTCTGACACAAGCACTCTCCAATTATAATGCATTTTCGTATGTTATTGACACTAATATATTCATTTTTAGGCACACCTTGACCTTATATAATGCATTTTTGCAAATATTGGTTGCTTGGAGAAGTGCGTTGCGAATTTCAGATAAGTGAGATTTGGAAGGATGGCTACATTTCAGTTCTCATACCGTCTCAGAAAGTGTGAATTTGATTGATTCAGATTTAAATGTGAAGTGAATCGGTTTTCTCCTCCATCCCTATTTCTGAAGTGAAAAAGAAAAAGGCAGAAGAAGTGAATGAGAGTTAAGCATGCATTGCAAGAACAGAGAATCCGCCTCCATATGTAATCACATCATTTTACTTTGCATTCAGCCTGGAATAACTAACTACCTTGTTAGTGAGACACATTCACATCTCAATTATTTCTGCATCCAGACCTTTAGAGACTTTGAATTGCTTCGGAGATTGAAGGGATCCAGACCGGAGCATCTCAGCTTCGAATACAAACTGCTTAAGGCAATCAGTTGAAGACAGGGGACAGGAAACATGAATTGAATTGCTGTAGGTTGTACCCACGGAAGTCATCCCATTAGGGCAAAGACTTACACCTGCACAATGAGACTTCCTCTCCCTATTTTCTCCATATGTCACCCTCCCAATCTGCTCTGATCCCCCATAATTGGGAAACAATAAACAGCACAGTTTTCTAGGGTGGCATTTGCCCATCTTTGCTCCCCATACTGTCACTTATGGCCAGGAACAGCACAGCTGTCTAGCCTGACCTAGCTAGGCTGCCTAAGTGCTTTAAGCCAAAAGGAATATTTGAGCCTTAGCTTATACTGGACCAGCATAATGCATTTGGGCTTTATCCTGTCCACTTTTCTTGGAGGGTAAGACTGGCTCCTTATAGAATTGTAGAATTGAAAGGGACCACAAGGATCACAAGGACCACAAGTAGTGATGTATGGAAGTGAGAGCTGGACCATAAAGAAGGCTGTTTGCCGAAGAATTGATGCTTTTGAATTATGGTGCTGGAAGAGACTCTTGAGAGACCCATGGACTGCAAGAAGATCAAACCTCTCCATTCTGAAGGAAATCAGCCCTGAGTGCTCACTGGAAGGACAGATCCTGAAGTTGAGGCTCCAATACTTTGGCCACCTCATGAGAAGAGAAGACTCCCTGGAAAAGACCCTGATGTTGGGAAAGATGGAGGCCACAAGGAGAAGGGGACGTCAGAGGACAAGATAGTTGGATAGTGTTCTCAAAGCTACAGAAGTGCCTGGCGTGCTCTGGTCCATGGGGTCACGAAGCAGTCACCATCCTTGTCCAGAGCCTTGGTGAACTGCTTGATTAAGCCGAGTTTGATGTGCAGCGGTGGGAAGAGTATTCTGTCTCTGTCCACCAGAAGGTCGTTGATGACGTTCCTTTCTTTGCAAGGCACCAGTTCCTCCTGCACAGGCCAGTCCTTCTTCGTGCAATGCTGAGCACGGTCCCTACTATCCCACATGCACAGAAAACATGGGTACTTGGTGAAGCCAGACTGTTGTCCCAACAAAAAGTTCACCATCTTCAGGTCAACACAAATAAACCACTTATGCTGATCATAACCAATTTTCTCCAGCACATACTTCACCGCTTCATAGCTCTCCTTCAGTGTACTCGAGTGAGCCAGGGGTATAGAGGCAAACTGGTTGCCGTTGTGTAGCAGAACACATTTCAGTGATCGCTTGCTGCTGTCAATGAACAGTCTCCAATCTTTGGGTTCGTACTGTGGCACTCTAAGCTTGAGCAGAAGCTGTGCAATATCTGCACAGTAGACCAAGTCCTTCTCTTCCGAGAAAAAACGGAGGTACTCTTGATGCCTGTTGCGGAAGAAGCTGATGCGAGCACTGTCAGAGAGGAGGTTTTTTTCCTTCAATCTGGATGCCAACAGTTCAGCAGAGCCCTTTGACAAGCTGAGGTTGTGAACTAGATCATTCAACTCCTTTTGGGAAAATGGATGTGGAGCATCATCTTCAAGAACCACTTCTTCTTCTTCATGTCCTTCAACACTGGAGGCATCTTCGTCACTAATATCAGGAAGTTCTCTGAAGATAGGCACTGGAATTTCATCACAATGAGCTACAGGACGACGTGCTGATTGAAGATCAGGATACTTCATGGGGCGGCTGCCCCATTAACTTAGTTTTGATCCCCCAACTTTATGCTTTGCTGCACCAATTTATGGAAGATTTCAAGGTTTTATGACTTCAAACTGATCCCTTTTCGACATAATCACCCAGAACTATCGGACCTGAATACTTCTTGTCATTAAAATAATCATTTCCAATCAAAACAATTATTTGACAAGGCATTTTATCCCCACCAACTTCTTCTAAAATGCTGCACACAAGCGTACATGTGAACAAAAACGTAAAAAAAGACATGTGGCCATAGCTCAAAAACTTGACCTGATTGAGCAAAACCAATGTGATTTTTGGATTCAGCGCATCAGATTCATCCCAAATCAGCTGAAAAAATGCAGACAACAAATTTGTTGTTGACCAGTGTAATGTAGCAATAATCCTTAAGGCTTGGCAAACCACTGTGCCTGACTGCCTTTTCATTCCGAGTGCAACCAGTAGCAGTCATTAAATGAGCAACCTAGTTTTGACAGATTGCATAGTGTCCTAACGAGGGCTCATAAAATATCCTGTTTTGCTAGGTTGTTACAGAAATTAGTATTTATTTTATTTTGTTTTACTAAAAATAAAGCCCAACCAAACGCTGCTGTTATTAGAAAGCATTTCCTCAATCTAGCAAACAACGGCATAGTTTTCTTGACTCAAAAACAATATTTAAAAAGCAAAGCTCGCCAAGGCCACTGGGCTTCGGCAAGGGAGTGCTTTCCATTTTAACAGCCTGGCACTTCCAATCATCTGTTACAAAGACCCACACCTGGGGATGAATAACAAAATGTCAGCATGGGGTCAGTGTGGGGATTGTACACTTCTGCTTGCAAGGCAGGCATTCCTGATAGAATCCCCTTAATTACTGTCACCCACCCTGCCTCTTAGCGAATCACATTCCCATTATTAAATATTCAAGGGAGGACTTCGCACTCAGCACAGCGGGACCATTCATTTTCTGGTGGAGGCAGCAATCATGGCAATCTTACTTTCCACTTCCAAAGGTGTAACCCAGACTCTTTTAGGGGTTTGTGTGTGTGTCAAGCAGCCTGCAGGGCCCCTGTACACAGCCAGGGGCCTGGATGCAACTAAATAGGTCTCAAGTGAAACAGCTCTGCAACAGCTTCTGACACTGTATGAGTGCCAGTGTGGTGTAGTGGTTAAGAGCGGTAGACTCGTAATCTGGTGAACCGGGTTCGCTTCCCCGCTCCTCCACATGCAGCTGCTGGGTGACCTTGGGCTAGTCACACTTCTTTGAAGTCTCTCAGCCCCACTCACCTCACAGAGTGTTTGTCATGGGGGAGGAAGGGAAAGGAGAATGTTAGCCGCTTTGAGACTCCTTCGGGTAGTGATAAAGCAGGATATCAAATCCAAACTCTTCTTCTTCACCCAAGCAGGGTTGCCACCTGTCCCGTATAATATAGGATCGTCCTGTAGTTCAATGTAAAATACTACATCCCCCATTGATTCAATACAGGACACAGTTTGTCCTGTAGTTCCACTCTGCTTTACTCTCTCTCCCTCCCATTCTCTCTCTCTTTCTAGGCCAAGTTAGGGATGATCTTCAAATGCCTGCCCTTGCTCCAACAGGGAAGTCCATGCTGGCTTGGCTGGATAAACTGCCTCTTCTTTTCTTTACTTTTCCCCTCCTCACTCCCTCTTCTCATTTTGCCCCCCCCCCCAGGAGGGGCAAACTAGGGCAAGGCTTTCATGTTATCACTTCCAGTTTTCTGCAGCTTCGGTTTGGGTTAAGGCAGCCATTTGTGGAGCCACGCTGAGTATTTGACGGAAAAACTGGGTATGGATTTTGGTAAATGCTTATTTCCTGTTTTGTATCCCACACTTGCAGCCCAGCCATGCTCCCAGAGCAGTTTACATTCAGCACAGGAGAACAGTGTTTTGAGTAAGGAGTTTAGGCTGTGTTCTAAAGTGCTTGAACCAGTTGACCAAATCTAGCCTGGCTTATGACTTTGTGAGGCAAATAGCCCAGTGATACGTTGCCATGGGAACAAAGATGGCCCAATAAAGTATAGGTAATGGGCGGAGATAATTTATCAGTATCCCTCCCCCTCCACTTCAGCTAGGTGTCCAGTGCTGTGCAAAGGGCAAGGGCAAGGCTGCATTTTGATTCAGTCAGAGAACCATGGGCTTTGCCAAAGCATCTTGAAGGTCCAGCCTGTTCCACCAAGAAGACCTGAGGTGGAATCAATGGACTTTGGGTGTCTGTCGGAGTGTTTAACCTGCACCTCCACCTATGCTTGACCTGTATTTTTGTACTCGGTGGACACTCACCCTGTATAATATTCAGGGGAGGCCTTGCCAGCCATGCCATGGTCAGTGGAATGTCACCTTGTGTCTTTGTGGAAGCGAGTCTTCTTGGTTGTGGCACTGAACATCTTCTTTTACACAGTTCAGGTGATGTTGAACTCTGGTGCAACATAGAGAAAATTGGCAATGTTGTGTCTCTGGCAGCTGGCACCCAACAACATCTGGAGGACTCCATGTTGGCTACTCACAACCAAAGCTTTTTGCAAAAGTCTCGCAAAGACCCAGATTCCTGGATAAGATAAAACAGGGAAGTACTTATATGACAGGTTGGATCAGAGACGTACACAGATGAATCTACCTCAGTTTTTCTAGCCAAATCCACTTCCACCAGACATGTCTACAGCAAGGGCTACAGTTCAGTGGTAAAGCAGTTGCATTGCATACAGAAGGCCACAGGTTCTGTCCCTGGCATTTCCACATAAGGCTGCAAAAGGCTCTTGTTTGAAATTCTGGGGAGTTTCTGCATGCCAGTGTAAACAATGCAGAGCGAGATGGTCTTAACCTGTATAAGGCAGATTCCTTTGCTCTTTTCTGCCGGCCCGCTATATTTAAAACAAAATGTAGCATAAGCAGTTGGGATGTTTCTTGCACACAACCCCAACTCCTTACCTTTTTTTTAAAGAATGCATATATCGCTGGAAGAATGTGTCCATTTTGTATTTACAGTTAGTCTTGTAGTGGCAGGAAATAATATTACCCATTTATTTGCACAACAGTACATTCGTACTTCCTGACACTTTATATAAAAGCTGGGGTTTGGGAGATGCTCTATTTCTATTATGTAAGAAAATGATCCTCTCTCTCCCCACCCAAACTGTTCCCGTCTTCTGTTATCAAGCTGTTCTGTCCTGCAAGCTCACAGGAAAGGCTGCAATGTGGTTGCTATGTGAATTTTGTGGATCGTGCAACCATCTGTGAATTTTAGCTGTTAAGAATATTAAAGAGAGCCGAGAAAGGAGGTGACTGCAATAGACCAACTGCTGGAAGTAAACATTTTGGCAAGAAAGAGTCTGTCATGGAAGACAGTACGCCTTCTCTCTTATCCAAGGATTGTCAATGTGAAGTTATGAAGGTAAGAAGGAACCCTGGGGGGTGAGACCAAAGGCCCATCTATTCTGTTTCCTCAATGGCCAACCAGATGCTTGTGGGAAGGACATCACTCATGGTCCCCAGCAATGGAGGGATAATGTGAGGCACCAGAAGCATGGTGGGATGGTATCATGTAGGGCTGCCATATTTTGAAGAGCAAAAAAAAAGGGGGACATATTTGCTGACTTATACTTTTAACTAGGAAGTGAGAGCTGGACCATAAAGAAGGCTGATCGCAGAAGAATTGATGCTTTTGAATTACGGTGCTGGAGGAGACTCTTGAGAGTCCCATGGACTGCAAGAAGATCAAACCTATCAATTCTTAAGGAAATCAGCCCTGAGTGCTCACTGGAAGGACAGATCCTGAAGCTGAGGCTCCAATACTTTGGCCACCTCATGAGAAGAGAAGACTCCCTGGAAAAGACCCTGATGCTGGGAAAGATTGAGGGCACAAGGAGAAGGGGACGACAGAGGACGAGATGGTTGGATAGTGTTCTCGAAGCTACCAACATGAGTTTGTCCAAGCTGTGGGAGGCAGTGGAAGACAGGAGTGCCTGGCGTGCTCTGGTCCATGGGGTCACGAAGAGTCAGACACGACTAAACGACTAAACAACAACGACTTTTAACTATGGATTGCTTAGGATGACTCTACCCATGAAAAAGAGGACATGTCCTGGAAAAAGAGGACATATGGCAAACCTAATCATTCATGCTATGATTTCCCTCACACCTATATCGTTGAGACGGCTAGAGCGCCGGTGGCGGAGAACTCATTCCGAATCTGACCGGACACAGGTTAGAGCTCAACGTCGAGCCTACCAAGTGGCGATAGCGACGGCGAAGAAGAATTTCTTCACCGCCTCTATTGCATCTGCAGAAAACAGCAGCAGGAGACTTTTTCAGGTGGTTCACAATTTAGCGGAACCACCTGCAACATCGGGGCCCAGTACGGGCCACATGTTCTCCTGCAATGATTTTGCAAAGTTTTTTGCAGATAAAATCGCTCAGATTCGGGAAGAAGTAGACTCCACCGTGGGAGCAGGGCCGGGGCGGGAGAGTGCTAGAGTTCTGTCTAGTCAAGTTGAGTGGGATCAATTCCAATCTGTTACCTCCGAGGATGTGGACAGGCTGCTTGGACGAGTGAAACCAACCACCTGTCTCCTGGATCCTTGCCCATCCTGGCTTATAAAAGCTAGCCGGGAAGGACTGGGCAATGGGCTTCGTGGGGTGGTGAATGCTTCCCTCCGTGAGGGAGCCTTCCCAGACCCGCTGAAAGAGGCGGTTATTAAACCGCTTCTTAAAAAACCATCTTTAGATGCGGCCACGATGGCCAACTATCGCCCAGTCTCAAATCTTCCATTCCTGGGCAAGGTGATTGAGCGAGCGGTTGCCGAACAACTCCAGGCACGCCTGGAAGAGGCGTACCATTTGGATCCCTTCCAGTCGGGATTCAGGCCTCATCATGGGACTGAAACTGCCTTGGTCGCACTGGTTGATGATCTCCGGCGGGCTAGGGACAAAGGTGAGAGCTGTTTCCTAGTTCTGCTGGATCTCTCAGCGGCGTTTGATACCATCGACCATAGCATCCTTCTGGACCGTCTTGAGGGGCTGGGAGCTGGGGGCACTGTTATACAGTGGTTCCACTCCTTCCTCCTGGGCCGTGTTCAGAAAGTGGTGGTGGGGGATGAGTGTTCAGACCCCTGGGCTCTCACTTGTGGGGTGCCTCAGGGTTCTGTCCTCTCCCCCATGCTTTTCAACATTTACATGCAGCCGCTGGGAGAGATCATCAGGAGGTTTGGGCTGGGTGTTCATCAGTACGCGGATGATACCCAGCTCTACCTCTCTTTTAAATCAGAACCAGTGAAGGCGGTGAAGGTCCTGTGTGAGTGTCTGGAGGCGGTTGGAGGATGGATGGCGGCTAACAGATTGAGGTTGAATCCTGACAAGACAGAAGTACTGTTTTTGGGGGACAGGAGGCGGGCAGGTGTGGAGGATTCCCTGGTCCTGAATGGGGTAACTGTGCCCCTGAAGGACCAGGTGCGCAGCCTGGGAGTCATTTTGGACTCACAGCTGTCCATGGAGGCACAGGTCAAATCCGTGTCCAGGGCAGCTGTTTACCAGCTCCATCTGGTACGTAGGCTGAGACCCTATCTGCCTGCGGACTGTCTCGCCAGAGTGGTACATGCTCTGGTTATCTCCCGCTTGGACTACTGCAATGCACTCTACGTGGGGCTACCTTTGAAGGTGACTCGGAAACTACAACTAATCCAGAATGCGGCAGCTAGACTGGTGACTGGGAGCGGCCGCCGAGACCATATAACACCGGTCTTGAAAGACTTGCATTGGCTCCCAGTACGTTTCCGAGCACAATTCAAAGTGTTGGTGCTGACCTTTAAAGCCCTAAACGGCCTCGGTCCAGTATACCTGAAGGAGCGTCTCCACCCCCATCATTCTGCCCGGACGCTGAGGTCCAGCGCCGAGGGCCTTCTGGCGGTTCCCTCATTGCGAGAAGCAAAGCTACAGGGAACCAGGCAGAGGGCCTTCTCGGTAGTGGCGCCCACCCTGTGGAACGCCCTTCCAGCAGATGTCAAAGTGATAAATAACTACCTGACATTCAAGAGACATCTTAAGGCAGCCCTGTTCAGGGAAGTTTTTAACATGTGATATTTCATTGTATTTTTGGTTTTTATGGAAGCCGCCCAGAGTGGCTGGGGAGGCCCAGCCAGATGGGCGGGGTATAAATAATAAATTATTATTATTATTATTATTATTATTACCTATACGGAGCCAGTCATACGGAGCGGAACTGGGGAAATTCCCAACAGGTCTTGAATTGGCAGCGTGCCTTTGGTTTGGTATTTCCAGCACTTCACTAACCTGAAGTGGTACAGCTGATGAAGAAATTGAGCTCTTGTTTCTTTTTGCAAATTTGTAAACTGGTCCTGAGTCCTTAGATATTATTCCCCCCATGCCTCTGCGTTGCCTGACAAGGAAACTTATAATAAAAGTGTTAAGAACAAAAGAATTGAACATAAAGAGGACATAAAAACAAAGCCATCGAAAAGATGACATCAGAGAAAATGTTCCTTTTTACCCGACCTTTGGTTGATTTGATTGACATCCAATGCCCTTTTAAAATGTGTGTTTTTTCCTTGGGGGGGGGGGGAGTTACTGGGTTGTTGTTTTTTATTTTGATTATGTATTTTGTTGTTTTATATTTTGATTTTATTCTGTGAACCGTCCTGAGACCTCTGGGTATAAATAATAAAACAGTTGCAAAAAAACAAACAAACTAAAAGCTTGGAAGAATCAGCTTGGAAGAATTTAGGGTCTTCTTAAAGGCCCCAGGACATACTGGGACAAGTGGGAACTTTGGAAGGAGGAGGAGGGGATTCCACAAGGAACGTGGAAAAATTTAACATGAGTTTTGCTGGCTTTGGGGTGGGATGGATCCCATCTTCAGCATTCACAGTACTTTTTACCGTACCTGCACCTGGAGAACAGCAGCATGCCCAACTTACACAAATTCACTAGGTGAAGATATTCCCATCACTTCATCTCCATGCCAGGAAATGCTTTAAAGGTAAAGGTAAAGGGACCCCTGACCATTAGGTCCAGTCGTGGCCGACTCTGGGGTTGTGGTACTCATCTCGCTTTATTGGCTGAGGGAGCTGGCGTACAGCTTCCAGGTCATGTGGCCAGCATGACTAAGCCGCTTCTGGTGAACCAGAGCAGCACACGGAAACGCCGTTTACCTTCCCACTGGAGTGGTACCTATTTATCTACTTGCACTTTGACATGCTTTCGAACTGCTAGGTTGGCAGGAGCAGGGACCGAGCAACAGGAGCTCACCCCATCACGGGGATTTGAACCACCGACCTTCTGATCAGCAAGTCCTAGGCTCTGTGGTTTAACCCACAGCGCCACCCGCATTCCTGGAAAAGCTTTACTTGCACATTTTAAACATATGTTTATTTTTGTACATCGTGCAGAAGCCATACATTAAGGAAAGTTTCCAATCCTAGACAAGTTGAACATTTCCTTCTGCAAAACTCAGTTTTTTTAAAAAAAAAACAAACCTGTTGGAGAAGAAAACTGAACGCAAAACACATATATTCCATGCTTGTCTTCTGGTTCCGTCATTTCTTACTGAAGCTGCCTTCTGTGACTATCTTAAGGTGTGCAGGCTTCAGACATCAGAAATAATGTAAGATAAGAATTAATTCTGCCAGAAATTCTTCCTTAAAGAAATAGCAGCCCCATGAGAGTGCACCATGGAGGATTTTATTTATTTTTGGCAGCATATACATATTTAGGTCTGATTCAAATAACCAGCTCGGGGACTTCTTTTGAGATGGACTCTTAAAATACTGTCCCTATGCCAGGAATTAGGAATGGTCTTATTAATTTCTTGTCCATTGTAACAATTATATATATATATATATATATATATATATATATATATATATATATATATATATATTATTTTATTCAGTTTTCACAACAAAGAAATTATAAGACAAACAGTAAGAAAAACACAAAAATAAACTCAAAAGCACAAAAATACAAAAATACAAACAATTAACATAAGGTAGAAAAAGAAAAAGAAAAAACCCTCTTTTTTCATTTATCCACTTTAGTCAACTTATTATCCTGACTTCCTCATGCCTCCCTTTTTTGTATTCCAATTAAAAATTGGTTCAGCAAATTCATATCCTATTGGTTAGTCCTTAATTATTTTTCCTCACATATTTCACATATTTTAACTTCAAACTTTCATCTAATCTCAATCCACTCTTAAGTAATCTTTTGCTTTATTTACTAGAACCCCTTCATTTCATTTCAATGTCATCAACATTCAAAAATTTTACAATGTTTCTGTAAATAGACTTTAAATTTCCTCCAATCTTCTTCCACCAACTCTTCTCCCTGATCCCGAATTCTGCCAGTCATTTCCGCCATTTCCATGTAATCCATTACTTGCATCTGCCATTCTTCCAAGGTGGGTAGATCTTGTGTCTTCCAATGCTTTGCAATGAGTATTCTTGCTGCAGCTGTAGCGTACATAAAGAAAGTTCTGTCCTTCTTTGGCACCAATTGGCCGAGTATGCCCAGGAGAAAGGCCTCTGGTTTCTTCAGAAAAGTATATTTAAATACCTTTTTCATTTCGTTATAGATCATTTCCCAGAAGGCCTTAATCCTTGGGCACGTCCACCAAAGGTGAAATAATGTACCTTCAGTTTCTTTACATTTCCAACATTTATTATCGGGCAAATGATAGATTTTTGCGAGCTTGACTGGGGTCATGTACCACCTGTACATCATTTTCATAATATTCTCTCTAAGGGCATTATATGCCGTAAATTTAACCCCAGTGGTCCACAACTGCTCCCAGTCAGCAAACATAATATTATATCCTATATCTTGTGCCCATTTTATCATAGCAGATTTTACCGTTTCTTCCTCAGTGTTCCATTTCAACAGCAAATTATACATTCTTGATAGTGTCTTAGCATTGGGTTCTAACAATTCTGTTTCTAATTTTGATTTTTCCACCTGGAAACCAATTTTTTTATCCAAATTATAAACCTCTCTTATTTGAAAATAATGTAACCAGTCTCACACCTTCTCTTTAAGTTTCTCATAGCTCTGCAATTTCAATTTGTCACCTTCCTGTTCCAAAATTACCCAATATTTTGGCCATTTGGCCTCCATATTGAGCTTTTTCAAAGCTTTCGCTTCCATAGGTGATAACCACCTTGGGGTTTTACTCTCCAAGAAGTCTTTATACCTTATCCAGACATTAAACAGTGCTTTCCTGACAATATGGTTTTTAAATGCCTTATGAGCTTTAACCTTGCCGTACCACAAGTATGCATGCCACCCGAATACATTATCATAACCTTCAAGATCTAAAATGTCTGTGTTCTCAAGAAGCAGCCATTCCTTCAACCAGCAAAAAGCTGCTGATTCATAATAAAGTTTAAGATCTGGCAGGGCAAACCCCCCTCTGTCTTTAGCATCAGTAAGTATCTTAAATTTAATTCTGGGCTTTTTGCCCTGCCAGACAAATCTAGAAATATCTCTTTGCCACTTCTTGAAACAATCCATTTTGTCAATAATTTGCAATGATTGAAACGAAAACAGCATTCTTGGCAATACATTCATCTTAATAACAGCAATTCGACCAAGCAAGGAAAGCTTCAAGTTCATCCAAATTTCTAGATCTTTTTTCACTTCTGACCAGCATTTCTCAGTTATCTTTAGTCCATTGTAACAATTTTTGTCAACCTAGGTTGTGTGTGGTTGAACAATTCACTAGTGAATTCAGATACTGATTTAATGTGGCATGGCCAACAATCTCCCCCTTCCGAGCTTTTGTTGTGTGAAGCCTTCTGCATACAATGCTCTCCTGTGTGTCTGTGTAGGCGTCCTCTGCAGTATGGGGCTTGGTGAGAGAGACTTCCACATGTGGGCAGGGGCAGTGGGGACAAGAGAAGCTTTGGCAGGGAATTGAAATGCATCCTCTAGTACAGGCATACCCAACTTCAAGTAGGCTGAGATCTACTATCCAGCATTAAAAACTGGCAGTGATCTACCACACTATCCCATTGTCATTAGGTGCAAGGGGTAAGGTGTTGGTGGCCAGGAAAAACCCCTTTCTTTCCTTAGCACAGATCCACGGTCGATTCCTTTTTTAATAATTTTTAAATCTTTTAACAAATCATCCTTCCCTTTATACATTTTTGCAATAATTCCAATAATACTCCTCACAAAACTTCTTGCAAACCTACAAACATCGTCTGGTCTTCACAAATACTTTTCAAATAGTCTGTAAATTTACTCCAGTCTTCTGTGAATTTCTGGTCCCACTGGTTTTGAATCCTTCCTGTTAATTTATCTAGTTCTGCATAGTCCATTAACTTCATCCTCCAAGGTCCACGTTCGATTCCATCGCCTTTTTCCATGTATTGCCCAAAGGGAGGTAACAGCTGATCAAACCACAGGTCACTCTGTATGGAGGAGGAAAGAAAAGTGCCCTCCTTTTATCCAGCCTCACCCCGAATGTGCAACATCGGCAGCCCCACAGCCCACTTCCCTTTGCTCCCGAGGGGGACTGCTGCACCCTCTGCCCGTCACACGAGCACGGCCCTGCAGCACCCAGCAAGGGCTGCCCAGCCGAGGACGGCAAAAGCGGAGGCACAACTCTCTCCCTCCTGCAGCCACCTCGCAAACCCCATTCAGCCTTCCGGTGTGTGCTGTGGACCTCATGGGACTGTGGAAGCGGAGGCACAGTTCCCTCCCTCCCGCAGCCAAACCCTGGCTGCGAGGGAGGAGCAAAGGCTGCCTGGCCATATTGTGACTGATGGAAATCCATCCATCTACCTGTTGATCATGATTGACACGTTGGACATCTCTGCCCTAGTATATTCAGTCAGTCAGTTTTATTGCACATAGTCAAAGGCTGCCACAGTGTACACAGAATCATTCAACAATTAAAAGAAAATATACTGGATTGATACAACAAACTTAAAACATTTATATTATCTACTCTAAACAGAGCTATACAAGTACCTTATTATACAAGTTAAGACATTAAACAATAAAATTTATAAGCTAAAATTATCACATGGCCACTAATATATTAAAAAAGAATGTTAATTAATACAATGTGCAATTATATTTGGAGTTTGGTGATAAAGATAGAATATAGCTTGATGTAGATAGGGTCAAATAAATTCATGCCCTAGTATATTAAATTTGCAGCAACAATCCCTCAGGGGTGGGGTGAAGTGCAGCTTGATATGCACCTCATGCAAATACGAACAATGGCTTAGTGCAAGCACTGGAGTATAAAGGACCTCACCAGAGAGAAGATTGCAGCCACTTTGCCTCTCCTCTGGCTCTGCTGCTGTTGAGAGCCAAGCCATAGTTTGGCTTGGTTCACAGCAGCATAGCAACAGCAGGACTGGAGTAGAAGGAGGAGAAAAGCAGTTGCAATATCTTACCAGAGAACCCACATGCTGATGCTTCTGCACTAAGCCATGGATTACTTTAGCATGACATATGAAGCACGTGTGTAGAGCTACCAACAATGGATTTGCCAGAAATCTAGCTACCTCCAGAATTAGTGATCCCATGTGAAATTGGGGAGGGGGGGACAACTTCTCCTGTACTCCTTAAATGGTGCCCTTACACCTGTCTTCTACTGTAGGGTTCAAAAACTAAAGAACAGACATGAAATGTGTTGGCCTGTCAGGAAAGAGAGAACCAAAGAAAAATAATAATTGTCCTCTCACTTCATAAAGGTTCTGAGCCTGGCTCCTACCGCATACCATTAGAAAAGATTACAGTATCCCAGGGTACGTTGATTTTCAGACCCCCTTTTTTCTCTGGCAGCAACACTGCAGCAAAGCAAAGCCTCCTAGCTAATCTTTTCTATCAAAGGAAAACACTTTAGAGCCATAGATAGTGACTTGTTTTTTCCTACCTCCAAGAAGGACTTACATCACAACGTAAAGTAACACCTTCCTCTTATCTCTGCAACTTTGCTACCAAACTGATAAAAAACTATGACATGCATTTAAGAGAGCACATCTCTAGTTAAGAGGATGTTGAACCACTGGAATAACATTATAAATCACTTCACCTCTTTAGAGCAAAAAAAAGTTTAAATAGTTGACAGAAATAAAATGGTAACAGCTAGACAGGGTGGAAAATGCCATATTCTAATGTAGTCTGAAGAGTAGGCAGAGGTCGAATAAAGAAGGATGCGTGGTTTCTGTTTACTCTGTATATAGGCAAATTGCATTTTGCTGTAAATGAAGAATTGCTATCTTGTCTGCTGGTTTAATAAAGAGGCTAAGCTCTTGTACTGTCAGGGAATGTTTGTGAATGTTCTGAGTTGAATGGAAGGTTGAAAAGCACAGACTGTCTTTGAGGGAAGTGGCAGGTTGCTTTTGATGGGGGAATTCAAGGAACTTAGGTATGGTAGCTAGGTGCTATGGGCTGTTTGCACGAAGAAGGGGTGTACCTAGGGGTTGACCAAGGTGGCCCCCACTGGAGACACAGGCCTGGGGTGTGTGTGCAATAATTGTGCTTCTGCTGCATCATCCTAGACTGGCTCCTGGATGGAAGGGGTTTTTCTGGGGTGGTATAGGCCACCCAGCAACACCCCTTGGCCGGCAAGCAGTGTGGTGAGACTGTGAGTCAGAGGTGCACACATCCCCACCACCCACCTACCAGGTAAGGCACTCCACTTTCTTGAAATGGAGGGAGAAAGTTGGGGGGAGTTTTGTGTCCTGCAGCAGCTGCCAGAATGAACCAAGTCAAACTGGAAATTGGGAGAGAACTGAGGTGATGGTGGTGAATTTGTGTGGGGGTGGGAAGAGCAGGGGAAGTCCAGTACCTGACAGAACAACTATGGAGCTGGAAAGTGAAGAGACCTGGGTGCCCATTGTGTGCCACTGAGGTGCTTCATTTGGGAAAGAAACTGTGGGAGATTTGGAACTCAAGGCCTGGAGCAGGAACTCATGGAAGCTCCCGTTGAGGGAGGCTGCAGCTTGGTGTGCAAAAAAGGAAGATGCTGAGGGGATTGGGAGGGATTAGAGGGGTCATTCACTCATCCGGGTGGTTTTGAATGAGCTGGTGGCCAGCACTCCCTGCTGGCTTCCCTTCTCTGAAGGAGGTAGACAAGTGAAAACTGTGGCCAGAAGAAGCACTTTGCTCACCTGGGCTTCTTCAACTGGCCAAGTGAAGAGGAGCTTTTGCCTCAGAGCTGAAAAGGAACTCAGCAACGCAAAGACGATTGTTCTATCACCAGTTACTTTTTTGTTTTGCATACATTTAAACACTAATTGAATTGTCACAGAAAGTACTATTTATATTCCATACCTGACAACTGAGGATTATAACCCATCCAATGTAAGAAGTGGCTTCATGCCCACTGACTGATGCTGAAATAGAACTTGTTAGACTCTCTCTTTTTTTTGCTCTTCTTCATGCAACCCTCTCAGGCAGGAACTTCTTAGGAATGTTTTCTTCCCTGCTCTTCCTCTGCCATTCTGTTCCTTCTTTGATCCTCCAAGCTCCGCCCACATTCCACAGACGGAGCACACTGGCAGTTGCTAGGCAACATATCTTCCTCCTCTCCTAATTCACATATAGCCTCCTTCCCCTCTATCTACTAACCTGGTAACAACTGTTTGGGGCTTCCCTTTCAGGGATGAGATGCCAGAGGTGGTGCTTCAAGAGATTCTTTCCTCTTTCTGGGAAAATGAGTGGCAGCCTGGCATGGCTGCTCATTATGTTCTTGAGGAATCTCCTGAGTGCGACTGGTGGCCAGACACCACCTCAGGGCTTTAGGTATGCCTCTTATGAGGTGACCATCCCAAGGAGACTGAGCTTCAGGTATGGACTACAGGAAACCCTGGATGTCAGCTACCTGCTACAGATTGAGGGGAAGGGTCGGGTGGTGCATCTCAAGCAGAAGAAGGGCATTGTTCCTAAACACTTCCCCATCTTCACATACAATAAGGAAGGGGACCTCCTGAATGACTATCATTACATCAGGGATGATTGTTTCTACAGTGGCTTCATACAGGACAAGCCTCTCTCTTCAGTCACTCTCAGCACTTGCTCTGGGGGACTCAGGGGCCTGTTACAACTTAACAATGAGACATATCAAATTGAACCTATCCAGCCATCTGCTACCTTTCAGCATGTGGTGTATCGGCTGGAAATAGAGGAGGGTGCCATGCACATGAGGTGTGGGTTGACGGAGGAAGAGCAAAGGAATCAAGAGGCCATGATCCAAGACAGAAAGCATGTGGCTGTCAGAAGTCCTCCAGCAGAACTCTGGTGGCCACACAAGAGACATGCAGAAGTGGCATTTGTGGTGGAGCATGAACGATATGTTAAGTTTAATAAAAATGAAACTGATATTGCTTTGAAACTTCTTGAGACCATCCATATGGTAAATTCATTTTTTGAGCCATTTTTAGTTGAAGTGTCTATAGCAGGACTGGAGATATGGTCAGAAAAGAACCTCATAGATGTTGATGGTGGAATAGGTGCCACACTTAAAGCTTTTAGTATATGGAGCCGTAGCACTCTCCTTAACCATCTAAAGAATGATGCTGCTCACTTAATTGTATACAGGTCGTATGGAAGTACTATCGGACTAGCATATGTAGGACAAATTTGTAGTAAATATTGGGCCACTGCTCTTGAAGTATCAATATATTTCAATTTGTTTGATTTTTCTGTGCTATTTGCTCATGAATTTGGGCATAATCTTGGCATACCCCATGATAGTTCGGACTGTAAATGTGACCGACGTGCCTGCATTATGGCTGCTTGGCACTCACGGACTGATAAGTTTAGCAACTGCAGTTACCATAGGTATTTCAATCGAAAGGACTCACCTTGCTTGTTGATTCCACCAGACCCTGATCAAATGTATAACCTCGAATACTGTGGCAACAAAGTAGTTGAAAAAGGAGAGCAATGTGACTGTGGTACAACTGAACAGTGTCGATTGGATTATTGTTGCAGGCCAGATTGCACGTTGCGTCCATGTGCCAATTGTTCTTCTGGACTGTGTTGTGCCAGGTGCAAGTACCGTCCCGCTGGATCCATTTGCAGAAAGAGTATTAGTATGTGTGATCTTCCTGAATTTTGCACTGGAACCTCAGGCCAATGTCCAGAAGATGTTTATGTACAAGACGGTGCCCCTTGTGGTGATGGAGTCTATTGCTATCATGGCCGTTGTAGTACTCCTAATGGGCAGTGTGAAAAGATATTTGGCAAGAAAACCGTACGAGCTTCAGAGGATTGTTTCAGAGGACTGAATGTTCAAGGTGATCGCTTTGGCAATTGTGGCCTTGAGCATGGTATTTTAAAGAAATGCAATGCTGAAAATATTCTATGTGGCCGAATGCAGTGTAGTAATATTTATGGGGTACCTACCTTGGAGGAACACCAAACCATCATTCAAACCACCATTGGCAAAAGTAACTGCTGGGCTATAGACTACCACAGTGGAATGGAAGTAGCTGATCTTGGAGCAGTGGAAGACGGTACACCTTGTGGCACTGGCATGATGTGTATTCGTAGGGAATGCAAGAACGTGTCCCTCTTGCAGTATGATTGCAATGCCACAAAGTGCCATAATAGGGGAATATGCAACAACCACAAACACTGCCATTGTTCTTATGGTTGGGCCCCTCCTGACTGTCTAAAGAAAGGATATGGGGGCAGCATTGACAGTGGGCCAATTTCAAAAAACTGGAATGGTGTCAGTGTAGGTAGTATTGTAGGAAGTGTGTTAGTCCTTTCCATGGTAACTGCTGCTGTTGGCATGGGTATGTATTACAGGTTTGTGCTAAGTAAGAAGGTTAGAAGAAAGAGTTCAAGAATCTCTCCATCATAATGAACAGAGGAACTAAAATCATTCTAGATCACAGAAGTGAACAATGCAGAAAGTTTCAAAAGGGTATGATGGGTATAATGAGCACTATTATATAACTTATATTTGACTCTGTAAGCATTGGTTCAGTTCATCTCAAGTGGAAATATTCACATATGAAAATCTTTGTTTATACTTTCACAGTATGTTGAGAGTCTCTTTGCTGTTCAAGACAGAATTCCTGTCCTATGTAAGTGGTTGAAATCTGTCCAGCGCAATGGAATGTTGTCATACAGGAGCATTACCATGCTAAAGAAATGCATGGAAGCAGTGCTGGTATTTTGGATATCTCAGGTTTTCTCTCAAAGTAACCTTGGGTGTACAGCGATCGAATCACAACCCAATCCTCTCAAGCCATTGAAATGCAATATTTGTACGTTTGTGGAGTGAATTCACATCTGTCTAGAAAGCCATTGCAAACGTTATACTGATAACTGTGTTGGCAGAAATTTTAATGCTGAAATGAGACAATATATTAAAAATATTATAAAACCACCAGGACATAATATTTCAAAAAGCTATGATGGAAATAATGCCGAATGTTATGTAAAATATTTGAGGGTGCAATCTTTTTATTAAAGTTTTCTGTTTATCAGCTTGTTGATAAAAAATTGTCACACAGGGTAATCTTTGGTTTATCCACAAACCACTTTTGCTGCAGCCGATTCCCAGGAAGACTGTGGGATAGAGAAACAGCAAGCTTTTTCAGTTCTGCTTATAATACAATTTGCAGAGAAGAATTCAAGATGCACCTAATGTTGCCCTGAGTGAAGTTCCACCCCCCTTCTCCGTTACTTTCCTGTTCATCTAATTTCTCCTGCTGCATCTGACTGTGACTGGTATGAGACAGTTGCCTCTGAGCTCTCTGTTTGACTATTCTCAGCGAATGCCTGATTTGGGGAGAGAGAACGGGTTCTGGGATACTCTCCAGCGACATAATCTCATTCAACTGCTGCTCAGCCTCCTCCTGCTGAATGCTATCCATGTTCTCCTCCTCCTCCTCTCCCATTTCCCCCCAACTCCCCCCCCCAACTCCCCTCCCCTCATCTCCCTTACAGGTATGCTCTGTGCCAAACCACTCCTGGAGGTCTATGCTACCTGCCCATTCCTCCTCTCTGGTCAAAGCCTGCAGCGGTGGTCTCCACCATTCTTCCTCCTCTGCCCTGTACATGACACCACTGGGAAGAAATGGGAGAGTGAAGATCTACATCACAAACAAGGTGGGGAAATCCAGTGGCGTAGCGTGGGGGGTGCAGGGGGGCCCGGCCGCACCGGGCACAACTTCTGGGGGGGGGCGCACACTCGCACTCGCAGCTCTCTGCCCCCTGCTAAAATCCACGGGTTAGGGGGCGCAAATTACTTGCCTTGCCCCGGGTGCTGACAACCCACGCTACGCCACTGGGGAAATCAAATCAACCTTACCTGAGGTGGTTGCCTCACCTTGCCCCATAGGTGGGCTGGCCCTGTTCAGAGACCTACTGGCTCCAACATTGGACGTCATACAGAGCCAGTGTGGTGTAGTGGTTTAAGAGCGGTGGACTCGTAATCTGGTGAACCGGGTTCTCTTCCCAACTCCTCCACATGCAGCTGCTGGGTGACCTTGGGCTAACCACACGTCTCTGAAGTCTCTCAGCCTCACTCATCTCACAGAGTGTTTGTCGTTGGGGAGGAAGGGAAAGGAGATGGTTAGCCGCTTTGAGACTCCTTAAGAGGAGTGAAAGGCAGGATATTAAGCCCAAACTCTTCTTCTTCTCTTCTTCTTCTATTGTGGCTAATAAATGTTAATATCCTTACGTGCTAGGAATTTGTCTAACTCTCTAAAAAGCAACCAAAGCTGGTTACCTTTTGAGAACAAATTCTATAGTTTAAGTATGCACTATGTAAATGGTTCTGTCTGTCCTGAATCTTCCATCCTTCAGCTTCAATGAATGTCTTCATGTTCTAGTCTTGTTTCTCCATAGAATCATGGGCTGGAAGGCTCTCAAGGTTCATCTAGTCCAACCCCTTGCAATGCAGGAATCTCAGCTAAAGCATCCATGGCAGAGGGTCATCCAACCTCTGCTTAAAAACCTCCAAGGAGGAAAGTCCACCACCTCCCGAGGGATACTGTTTCATACTCCTCTATCATATCCTCTCTTGCATGCCTGTCTTTCTCGCATCATCAGCAACTTACAGCAAGCAGTGCGGGTCATGTGGGAAAAACCAGGAAAATTGGCTCCATGCTCATGGCAACTGCCATGGGTGCCAGTGAAGTAAAATCTGGCTTCAAAGGAGATATGAGATTTATAAATCCATTCAGCTGTCCTGAATCTTCCATCCTTCGTCAAAACCCGAACCTGGTTAAGAACATTTAACTATTGGCTTCGCTTAAATTTAAACCCATCCGGACTACTATCTTTAGTAGCACGAGATGCTCATAGAAGTCGGTGGTCCAAAGTAGTGCATCAAAAGCTACTTATATGTGGCCTCCAAGCACAGCATCTCCTGAAAATGGGTCTCCCTAAGGCAAAAACTATTATTGACCAGCGAATGAAGGATATTGAGCAGCAGAATAACCTGGCCTATATTAAGAAATTTAGTGCTTGGTACGCTTATCTGCCCCCCTCCCACTTTGATTTTCGGGCACCTTATTTGTCTACCTTAACCATTCCAAAACTCAGGCGGGCCTTTACACTGGCCAGACTAAATATGTTACCCTCAGCTGTTCTTGAAGGTAGATATCAAAAAATTTCATTCGAGAACCAGCTCTGCCCCTTGTGGAGCTGGCTACGTAGAGACTGTGTCACACGTTCTCTTGTCTTGCTCCCTATATAAAGATCTCAGGGATGAGACCATCACCCCGCTCCTATCTGCCATCCCGGGCCACTCTTGTGAAGCCAAACTGTTCTCACTCCTAGCCGACCAGAACAGCTCGACAACAGAGAAGGTTGCCAAATTTATCGAGAGAGCAATGAGACTGAGAGCTGCCATCTGAATGACATTAGTGTCGTCACCCGGATTCCTTGCCTAGGATCTTATTATTATTATCATTATGTTTTACTACTATTATTTTATCACCTCTGCCAAGTTTTAAGTATTGAGATTATTGATCCACTATCTGACTATTGATTCAAAACTCTAAAATGTATTTTATATAATTGACTTTTTATTTCTATTCTTTGTGTGTCGTATTGTTGTTTTGTTGCTATGGCCGTTGGCTGACGCAAATAAAGATTCATTCATTCATCTTCCATCCTTCAGCTTCACTGAATGTCTTCATGTTCTAGTCTTGTTTCTCCATAGAATCATGGAGATATGAGATTTATAAAACCCTTGAGCTGGAGTCATACTCAGAGTAGACCTTCTGCAATTTATGGACGGATTATGCCCATTGCTTTCCTTCGACTCTGAATTTCACTTAGTTGCCTACAATGCCCAGCTTACCCATGATCCCCTGGGCTTTTTCACCCTCGCATACTGTTGTCCAGGATGATTCCTGCCTTGTAATGTATATAAGAAAATCAAACTATTCCATCAAGAAGCTTGGCCTTAAAAACAACAACAACGACCTTGGTTATTCTTACTTTGTTTGCCAGTTTTCCCACTAGCACAATATTCCACATTTTGTTATACCAG